>NW_023276635.1:0-93103 GCF_013357705.1 Chelonus insularis | reverse complement strand
ATAGACGTGTCAATAATTGCTCCGATAAACCTACTTAATTGTAAACCAAAACATCAAAGTAACGTGCCAGGCCCTTCTCGGCCCTGGCTTCCGCGTGTGCCTAGTGCGCGTGTAAGTTATGCTTTCCTCAAATGAAAGCTCGCCGTCACCTAGTTTTTTGAATAGTTCTGTAACAATGCCCGCGAGTGATTTGACGGCTGCATCAGCGTCAATAGAGCACGCAGCTCCGTCGTACAGTGCCGCAGCCCAAAGTGCCGCTCCAAAAGTAAAACAGACAGCTACACCAACTCCGCAGTTCCCCAAGAGAGATCAAGGATTAGTGTTAGATTGTGTCGATGGTTTATCTCTCTCTGATTATGCTCATGCAGTAGGAAACATCATACTACCCCAAAAAACGTTCTCTTTGCGTCAAGAATTTCTAACAACCGAGTATGCTTGTTTTATCCAGTAAAATCATGGTAGATGAACTAACAGACAAATATAAAAGTCTCCAAAATAGGCGCACATGCAGTAACAATTCGCCCACTGGTTGCCAAACTCCAGAGAGTAATCCTGTCCAACGCCTGCCCGACCATTCCACATGTGATCATAGAAAATATATTAGACAGTCATGGCATCCGGCGAGGTTCACCGGTCACATTTCTCAGAGCAGGAATAACATCGAATGAATACAATCACGTCATAAGTTTTCGAAGACAAGTATTTATCAAACCCGAAGACTGTAGTAAACTGCCTGAGATCATCAAGCTTAAATATGACGAGTTTAATTACTTCATCTATCCAAGCTCGGATTCTTTGAAATGTTTCGCTTGTAAACAAACAGGGCACATAGCCAAACACTGTTCAGGCACTCAAAACAGCACCGAGTCCACAGCACTTATAATCCGCTTA
Source organism: Chelonus insularis (assembly GCF_013357705.1). Taxonomy (NCBI): domain Eukaryota; kingdom Metazoa; phylum Arthropoda; class Insecta; order Hymenoptera; family Braconidae; genus Chelonus; species Chelonus insularis. Next base: position 92,212 of record NW_023276635.1, on the reverse strand, counting down.
ACAGCAGTTCTCAATACACAAATGACAACCTTATCGCACCAATAGATGTAGAAATGACAAGCCAGCTAACACCTGTAACAAATCATCACGAAATCACAAAGACCAGCAGCAAGGAAATAGGCCCCAAGGACACAGGAGATACTCTACAGCAGGTTAACTGGGATAAATCCTCCCACAGTCACACAGTAGTGCCAGCAGCTCAACTAATGCCACCACCAAGTGGAGTCAAAAGGCTTTTCTCGCAGCTGCCTGGCTCATGCTCATCAAACAATGATCTGGAGGACGCCACAGACGAACTAAGAGATCCAGGATCTTTAAAGAACAGAAAGCCGAATAAAAAAGGTAGAACGGTAAACAAGAAAAACCCCTCAATCACCGACATTATCGTAAAACTTGCCCCCGCCAGAGAAATGGTCGCCAAGGGTGCAGATGCATACCCGCTCACGTTTGAAAAAACTGCCAAACTGTTCTTAGACACACGAGGGCAGGCTAATGTTGCAGAGATCGTGGGTAAATTCACATCCAACACCCCTGGAGTTCTGAAACTTCTTACGGACATTTACGACCACATAAGTGACCGTTATATCAAGAGCAAAATCACCAGAATCAAAAATAGCTCAACAACTCCACCCAGGACGACAGCGCAGCAGACGAGACCAGCTTCAGTGACTCCTAATACTCATTACAATGGATACATTAACATCTTCATCTTCGTTACAAATTTTTGTACTGGAATGTACGCAGTTCAAAAAGCGACACATGAACTCCGGGAAATTCTTCACAACATCGACATTTTTGTGGGTGTCGAATCTTGGCTGACTCCTGATGACGACTGCAGCATCCCAGGCTTTCTCCCAGTCCGTCTAGATCGACAACATTCCAGAGGAGGTGGTATCATCCTACTAGTCAGGAAAACCTTGCTTCTTAGAGATAAGCAACTGGCGCTCTCCAGACCAAACGGTGGAGATACTAGGTATAAAAATAACAAATGTCTTTCCAGTTCTCAATATATTAACTTGTTACCGAGCCCCAGGTAATTCACTCACCCAAGCTCAGTGGGACACGATTATGGGTATGTTGATGGTCTCGAGCGCTGTATCCTCATTGGCGATTTTAATGCTCATAACCAAGCGTGGACTGCAAATCCACTGATAATAACGGTGAGCGCCTATGGAACAGCGTTGAGAGCAGCAACCTATTTCTCCATAATGAAAATACGTTTTCCCGTATAAATACGTACAACAATAATAAATCAAACATGATCTGGTATTCTCTACTATAAATCTTGCTGAAAAAGTCGAGCTGAAGGTGCATGATGAAACTTGGGGCTCGGATCATTTCCCGTTCTTTATATCAGTAATCTCAATAAGAACTACTACACCAAAAAATCTCACAAATTAACTACAACCAAGACAAATTGGGACAAGCTGGCGCATGTCCTTGAGAACTCATACCCTCTCTTTTTCTCTCTAGAATTTGAACATCTAACCCCTAGTAATAAATATGAATTCTTTATGGATCAAGTAAGGAACGCGATCAGTGCCCTCCACCCCCGGAAGGAGAAAACGCCTGAGTGACAAGCAACTAAAAAATAAAAACATAAACAAAAACATCGTAACACGAGAAAACGGAACAATCCTGTATCATGGTGGGACGCAGACTGTCTCAAGGTCAAAAGACTCAGGCGCGCTGCCTTCCGGAAGTGGCAGCACACTGTATCCATCACCGACCTCATAGCCTACAAAAAAATGTGTGCAGTTGCCATTAAAACATTCAAAATCAAGAAAAAAAACTGTTTCAGGGACTTTGCAAGTGCGATAGACTTCCGTACAAATGCCAGTACGTGTGGAACAAGTGTCGAATATTCAAAAATAAGTGGACCAAAATCAGTCCAAACCACACTACAAAGAGAATAACCAGCGGGAGGCGAAAATAAACGAAGCCATGGACAAGATCAGTCCTGACTGGGTCTGTTCAGACCCCACGTGGATCCCCAGATGTGAGGTTAACCCTTTCCTGGACTCCGCGGTCAACTTCAATGAATTCAATGTTGCACTAAACGCAAAAAAAAACAGAGTCCTCTCCGGACTTGACGGCATCGACTTTAAGATCCTTAAAAGTCTCCCTATCAAACTTAAACTTATCCTTTTAGATATTTTTAATGAAATGTTCGACACTTGTGACTACCCGGACGCCTGGAAATTTTCTTTTGCTCACCTTATTGATAAAGCCGACGGTCAAAGTGTTCGTCCCATCTCTCTCACATCTTGCACTTGCAAACTCTTTGAAACAATAATAAAGAACAGAGTGCAGTGGTGGGTGGAGTATAATAACCTGCTACCAGATAATCAATCAGGATTTCGAAAGGAAGATCCTGTCTAAACAATATCACAAATCTTGCTATTCACTAGAAGAAGCTCGCATGAGCAGAAAGACGTGTTGGCTGCTTTCCTGGATGTCAGGGCGCCTTCGACAACGTAATTCCCGACGTATTATTAAGCAAATTAGCCTCTCTAAACATCCCAGGAAAAAACAATTAGATTTATCAAGTTTCTCACACATGAGCGGTTTGTTTGCTCTGCAATCTCTCCGGGTAAATTTCGTGCCGTAGGTAAAGGGGTACCATCAGGGGGCGTACTTAGCCCTCTCCTCTTCACTATATACGTTGCTGACATAGTTAAAAATGTACCCAAGAACATAGTAGTCTCTCAATTTGCAGACGACATTGCGGTTTATACGAAAACCTCCAAGGTCAATTTAAGTCAAAGAAGAATCGAAAAAGCATAATTAATATAAAAAACAACCTCAATGAGCTAGGTCTCGACCTAGCTCCCCACAAAACGGTACTAATAGACTTCAATACCCACAAAGACTACCAGGAGAAATTCAAATCACTCTCGGAGACACTGTAATTGAATCCAGTCAGACTGCGCGATTTCTGGCATTTTATTTGACTCCAATATGTCCTTTTTCATCACAACGAGTGAAGTCCTCAGAAAATGTTCGAAGGCTCTGAATATAATCAAGTTTTTGTGTGGCACGTGGTGGGGGTCACATCCCTCAACTCTCCTCACTCTATATAAAAGTTATGTCAGATCTATTTTCGACTATGGTAGCTTCGTCTACTTTCCTCATAAAAAAAAGAATCTGAAAAACTCGAGAGACTTCAGTATACAGCCATCAGAGCCGCTCTAGGCTTTAGAAAGACTACACCCACAAATGTCTTACTCGCAGAATCTAAGTTGATTTTTCTTCGGGATAGAGCAACGCTGCTAGGTCACTTCTTTCTTAGTAAATAGCCTCCTGCTCACCCTGCCCCCTCCTTAACTCATTACACGCTTCCAAAAAAATGCTTCAAAAACAACGGAAAAAAAAGTATTCTGAGACTGTGCATTGAAAAGACTACAGACTTACAAGCATGCTCTACACCAATCCAAAGCATCACATTTACTGCCACGATTTCTCTACACTAATGACCTCCATTCCTATTAACACTGAACTAGGATCCAAGCTCCAAAAAGTAGCCTTTCCCAACGCAGAGATAAACACCCTAATCCTCAGCAAAAATGCAGTAGACATTACACTGACGGAAGCAAGATGAAAGGTAACCCCTCAGTTGGCTCGTCGTGCTTTTGTCCATCTCTAAATATTCAGATCACAAAATCGAGCCCCATTAATGCCTCTGTCTACACCGCAGAATGCATAGCCCTCAAGGACGCCATGGAGTTTAGCCTCCAAACTCCCTCGGCAAAACGTAATCATTTTCTCGGACTCACTTAGCGCGCTTCAGAGCCTTCAGAATATCACCTCTCGGTTAAAACCAATCCATACATCCTCGAGATAAAGAAAATGTTCGCAAGTTATCTCTCCAATAATGAAGATAGATTAATCGAGTTCTTCTGGATCCCGTCTCACAAAGAGATCACAGGGAATGAAGAAGCTGATATCCTGGCAAAGAGGGCCACAACCTCTCCCCCCTCTTCTAGTCCCATCCCATTCACAGACCTATTTGAGTTCTTTAAAAAATCAACTTATGAAACGCATAACACGACCTTGAAAAGTTTAGGACAATCAAAAGGCAAAAAGTACTTCAAGTACTTCTTCAATGAATGCACCAAACCTTGGTTCTCCTCTTTAAAGCTTGAGCGGCGCTCCACAGTCATTTTTAACAGATGTAGAGCAAATCACTATGCCCTAGCAGAGTCCACAGCCAGAGTTGGCATCGTCTCCGATCCCACCTGTAAATGCGGTCAGGCCAAAGAAGACATCAACCACGTCGTATGGCAATGTCCACGTTACGACATCCAGAGAGCAAGTCTAGTTAAAAAGCTCAGCAAAATGAATCAACAGCCCCCCCTAAGCATGGAAATGTTCTGGCTGCACCCACCGCGGCCATCTGTTCTTTGATTTCCAAATACTTAAAAGATATTCACTTAGATGCTTAAGAACATGCCAGGTCTACCTATACTGTTCCGCAGCTTAATGTGTTGAAAAACAAAAGAGTTAATTAATCTGTGGCAAAATAGATAAATGGATTGATAGTATTTAATTCGAATATCATGATTAATACTCTACATCAGCAAAATCCATTTTATCACATTAAAGCTTACTATTCATTAACATGTATGCTGACTGTAATTAAACAAGATGTCATAAAAATGGTTTTTTATTTGAAAGGTGTTGCAAACATATTCTCTACAAAATTCTTTTTAAGAATATAAACAATAACTTTTTTTAATCTCGAATTTATACTAAACATCTAGTGCTCCCATGAAAATTCATAATTTATTTTCAAAGATTACGTAATATAACTTCTAACTTTGGTCTATTCTTTTCCTTTATTAACTTTTATAAACACGTGCTTGTACGCATAATAGGTAAAGTACGGATATTTCCTGGTTTACAAGAGCATTTTCCCCCGAGGACAAACATTGTCACTGATACTAAATTGGATTTCGTGCAATATAACCAACAACTTGCGTACATATTTAAAGCCTTTGGAGTTAACTATGTAGTAGTTAGCAAGTTCAGACATTCTATTCGCAAGTGTTAATACTTGGACTTGAAACCAACATACAAAACAAAGTATATTTCTAATTGACAATATGGCTACCTCATGACATTAATACACTCTACTGCTTCAGGCACTTTTGTTCTCTCATTTTTTTTGTATTTTTGTTTGTTTCTTTACCTCCTCTTCCGCATTTCTTCATTCTTCCATGTGCCCTAGGCGTCTACTAAATCCACTTGCGCAGATGTCGAATGCTCGAGTACTCGTAATATTATTACAACAGTACTACTCAGTACCTTTGACTCGGCTTATTTACTTTACAACCGTTTGCGTCATGATATTTGACCTAGCTCTACTCCAACAAATGTCGTATAGCACAAGTATATTTTCGAGAAAATTATAAACTTTCTTTATGTTAACAACTAAAATTAAGATTTCATTAGAAACAAACATTTTTTATTTGTCTGCTTTGGTCAATTTATTTTCGTTTCAAATATGATAAATAATAATTAATCTGAAATAACTACATCACAAATATTCAATGGTAGTTTATTTCTATCAGGATATTTAACTATTAATGTAAAATATTGATGACTGGTTGATAAGATTTATCTGCTGTAGGAATTATTTAATAGAATGAAAAGTTTATGATGAAGTCAAAGAATTCATGTTTTAAAGTTTTTCAAAGGTAAGCTTTCAATGTAAATTGAAAAAAGATCAGCGGAATTGTCAAAGGAAACAAGATGTCCAATACTGGGTCAGTTTCCGAAAATTCCTACCAGCATTTTACTTATTTACTTTCCTTTATCTTTGCTTGCAATTAAAACGAGTCAAAGTAATTAGGAAATAAAATTTTTATTCAGTGTAATAAAATTTCAATTCTGAAGATAATGTAAATGATCAAATAACTATGATATAACAATCATTTTTAATAAATTCTACGAAAAACTTTTATGCAGTATAGGCTTGTTTACAGCTTTATTTTGTTAATAAAATATGAAAAGAAATTATATTCAATTATCTCTGTCTGATTTGGGTATTTATAAATATTGTAATATGCAGTAAATCATTGGGATAATTGCAATGAAATTCCTGTAAAAAGTACTGTAAAATATGTGTATGTCGCCATCTAATGATTTTCGGACAAACGAGTTTTGTAAGTTGTTGACGTGGCTTAACGATTAGAATGTTTATAGCAACGAGGGGAGAGTTTTTTTATCTCCAGTTTATGACCGAGATTTGAATTGACAGGACGTCTTTTCTTATTAATTAAAAGCTGTCAATAAACAATTTTATTTATTTCATTAATTTTTGGAGTTATTATTTTGCTAGATTTTAAAATACATTAAATTTAACACAAACTTTTTAATAAGACTTTAAATCACATAACGAATCATTACAAATTTTTTTCATGTTTTTCAATGAATAAACATTGTTCAAAATTTGGAAGATTATTGCACAGTATTACACACAAGTCATCATATTTTTCAACTTCATATGCAAAGAAGTGATAATTGAAACAAATCACTGAAGCACTTCAACAGTGTATTCTGACTCACCATTTCAGGCCAACTAAAAATTCAAACTATCGATAGATTAAAGAAGGGAGTATTTTTTATATTAGCACACATGCAATTTAAGTGATCAGTTGTTTTTATTTTATGCCTGAGTAAATCTACAAAACTCTGAAGTAATGAAACCGATGATTAAATTCTGGGAAATCTATCATTATCATATGTTTATATTACTTTGCCTGCAAGTAAGTCTGACTCTACGTAGAAAAACGTACAAATTAAATAAATAAACTTGAAAACTTCTTATCATTTCTGACGAAAAACCAAACCAATGTTATAACAGGATAAAAAGTTACATAAATCTACATGTAATTTTAAATTTGGTCTACAATAGTTTGAACACAAACAATATGTAGTCCCTACTTGAAATTATTACACGGAGAAAAATGTTCAGTAGATTTTATTTAATTTTTTGTTATTTTTAGATAAGTTTAATGTACGTATATGGACAGCATCCCTGTTAATTATTAACTGCTGAAAAATTTATGTAATGTTCGAACGCTGTTTACTTAATTATAAATAAAAACGACAGAAATGAAGTTACAATTCTGACACATAGTTTTATATAAATTTAGCACATATAATGTGTAAAATTTACATAACAACTGAAGTAAAAATTAATTAAAGATATGTAAGAATAAAAACTCATCTCAGCATAAAAGTTTGGTAAAAGCTACATAACAAAGAAACGATCAAATATACATAAGTAATATGCAAAAGTAACATTAAGAATGTTATATTAATGCTACTTATATATTTTTTTGATTTAATTTAATATGCAGTAAATCATTGGAATTTAATTATTGAGATAATTGCAACAAAATTACTGTAAAAAATACATCATGTTTAACATTTAATATTTTTTATTAAAAACTTCAAATCACACGAGTCATTACAAATTTTTTTTCATGTTTTTCAATGAATAAACATTGTTCAACATTTGGAAGATTATTATACAGTATGACATACAAATCGTCACTTTTTTCCACTTCATATGCAAAAAAGTGATTATTAAAACAAATAGGATGTAACTTATGAACTAAGAAATATGAGTTATTATTAGCCATGTACACACTATCGATAATTCCAAATACAGGAAAATTATTCATTTCAACTATAATTACTGTGTTTTCTATATATTTAATTCCTGAAACAGCCAACCAAGACACCTTATTTATACAGTTTTTGGGAACGTCATTTGAAAGTTTTCTTTGAATTCCAATTTCTGTACTTTCAGATAAATTTAAATCATTAATATATGATCACTTAATAAACTATAATTCACTATAAATTATAATCACTAAATAAATTACAGCACTTCAATAGTGTGTCCTGGCTCACTGCTTCAGGTCAACTAAAAATTCAAACTGTCGATCGATAAATGGAAGGAGTATTTTTCGTATTAGCACACCAATAACTTAAGTGATCAGTTGCTTTTATTTCATTCTTAAGTAAAATCTACAGAACTCTGAAGTAAACAAAACCGATGACTGAATTCTAGGAAACCTGCGGTCATCATATGTTTATATTACTTTGCCTGTGAGTAAATCTGACTCTACAAGAAAGTAATTTCTACATAACAGATTCAATAAATGAACTTGAAAACTCTTTAACATTTCTGACGAGGAAATGTAGCATTGGTTCAATATCAAAATTACACAAAACCAATGTAATAACGCGATAAAGAAGTGACATAAATCTACATGTAATTTTTAATTAGGTCTACAATAGTTTGAACACAAACAACATGTAGTCTTTACTTAAAATTATGTAAAAATTACTTTAAAAAATCGACATAACTTTTTATTCAAAATCTACCACATGATTTTTCTCCGTGTATACTCGAAAGAGATTTAAATTCAACGTGTAGAAAAAATAAAACCCATTAAAGTATTTAAAAATGATGGTAACTGTTTTTTGTATTCTGATCTCAAAAACATCAATTAATCAAAAAAAATTCCAGCTCAGACCTATAAGGAATTTCGAAACATATGGATTTTATTGATGCAATAAATATCATTATGAAAATTCAGCGGTGATGTTATTTAGTCCGCCAGTAGCCTAGTGAGACATTCGAATGAACGTCCCTTATTTATTTATTATTTATTCGAAATTATAAGAAAGGTTCAAGGAAGAATTGACAGTCAGACGCTAATCTACTACTGAATCTTTCCTCGAACACTGGTAAACGAGGTTTATATTAGTACTAACCAACGTACTAGGTACCCAGATAATTTCTTGTTTATTTATTTGTGTTCCTAGTCAGGTAATGAACACGGATTCGAATACACTTATGGTCTAGACTTTATATCTTAAATATCAGTCCAAGACCGAAGTATGGCTCCAATAATTAGATCGAGCCTATTTAGAGTTCACTGGATTTTATTTAAGGATAAAGTAGTATTTCTCTTATTTTTAACCTTACTTCGAAGCAGAGTTAAACAGCTTCAGTAGAGTGTTGAAGAATATAAAGGAGGATAGGTTATCAGGGAATCTGAATTTTCGGAGAAGGCTAACATTTAGAGTACAAGCCAACGCCAGAAATTAGATTAATTATTCCCTAAAAAGCGGCCCTTTTTATATCAAATAAGGCCCACTTGCACATGTTATCATGATATATATATGTTTAAGAGTCTTGATTGTGTTAGTATGTAGACGTGGAAATCTAGTCGTGGCGTTTTCTTTTGATGTCAGTGAATTTCCACATCTATTATTTCATAAGATCTTAAATAAGCCAACATTTCGTCCCTTATCTATTATTTCATGAGTAACAATTGTAGCCTTGTTGGGCCCTATAGTTTACTTCTGTTTTGACTGATAGTAAAATAGATTCTTTAAGGGACGAGAATCATCCATAATAACGGTTGTGACACTAGTATTTCACATGATAATTAAGTAATTCACATAATATTAAATAAATATATTTATGATAATAATTATTCTACTGTAAAAGTATAAATTTCATGAATTTATTTTTTCAACCCTCCAATATCACCTTTTTGTAGCAAAAATAAAAAATTTCTAAAAAATTTTTTAAATTAAATTTATTTATAAAGAAATTCATGATAGTGGAAATTTTTATATTTCAAGTAGTTTCAAAAAGGTTAAATAATAATTATTATTTTTAATGTGGGTTGTTGTAGAATAGGTTCTATAAAAACTTCAAGCATGGATCAAATAGAATTTTTTATGGTTTGATAGTTCAATTATGTATAGTTTATTATAATAGAAATAGAATTTAACATTTTTGTGGATGGTCAATGTAAAACTAGGGTAAACTATATGGGATTAAGCATGCGCAGTATCTTAATTTGGCCAGTGCCAAATGAATTTCTACTGTGATACTCATGTATGGACTACTAAATTTCATTGATTAGTCTCTGTGATATTCAAAAAAGCAAAATTAGGACGTGAAACGGATTCAAGCGACTATTTACTCTGCTGATTGAATTAATAAAGCTATATAACACTTAATGATTTTAAAAAATTTTACCAAGTTTTATTAATATAATGTTATTTCTGGAATAGCAATTGTTAAATTTTGTAGAGTCTGCAGGACGTGGTTAGACCATATGTTTCTCTTGAGAGTAATGTAGAATTCTCTGGATACGATTCCGTGGTTATCTCACCCTTCTTTCAATGCCATTTCACAACGTCTCTTAGCAGCTGCTACCGCTTCCGGGTGAATGGTAGACAAGAACGTACAGGCACAGGCAACGAGCCAGAGGACACTAGGTTTTTGGTTAACGAGAAGAGATGGTACCTTCGAACGATACGAGAAAAAGAAATTGAAGGAAATATATATGAAAGTCAAGCAGATATCGATAGAAACAGAGTTCACTAGTAAGAGTGTCTTGGATTCTGGCCGAAAAAGTTTCCCAATCATTCGTGGAAGAAAAGAAAAAGTCGAGTCGCTTGTTCACAACCTCTAGATGCTTCTACTGTTGCTTGAATTTGAAAAAAAAATTATGTGCCTGTGTGATATTGTAATAACGTATTTTAATACTGAAAAAATCTCGACACACAGAAGAATGCTAGAGTTCGAAGGATAAAACATGCTGTCATGATTTACATGAAAAGTCTATCTTCCTGAGCCATTTGCTAACCCACTCACTATAACTCTAGCATATACATTTTTTTTAGCAAGTAAAAAAAAAACACGAAAATATGAGAAAGCAATGGAGAAATAAATTGAATTTGAGATTGAGGATAACATAAATAACAAGAAAATTAAGGGCTTGTAAATTTGTTGTCTTCGTGTGGAATTTAGAAAAGATACTAAATTTTAATAGAATATTTGAATGGCATTAAATATTTTTTTTTATTAATTATTTTTATGCATAGGGAAAATTGCATTCTATACTACAAATTTCATTTCAAATTTTCATTTTATTTTTTTGAATTCATGAGAAATCATTTTAAAAATGCTACGAATCATAAAATTATCTATTCAAGTAAATCCATTTCTTTTTGTTGATCTTAAGAATTGACTCCTCTACTTTATAATGTGCTATAAAATGCTAACAACTTATAAACTTTGATAAGTGATAAGTTAAGGTTTCATATTAGAGAACCTCTATTCCATCATAGCAGCTTCAATCAATTATTAATTCTATGTAAGATAAATTCTCTTAAATTAATTATAACGATACTATACAGCTAAAATTCAAAATAAATTAAAGCAATAATGTAAAAGTTTTTACTTAAAAACCAGCTTTTATCTAAACAGTAAGGAATTATTCAGGACTTTTTTGCTTATTTTGTTCACAAATAATCAACCATTTACGTAAAGTGACTCACAACTTTTTTATTCTTCATTTTAAAAGGTAATTAAATGAAAACAAGATGAAAATTGGATTATAAGACAATATTAAACCCATTTTCAACGCATTTTTTAATATAAACTGGTTATTTGAAGTAATCGAAGAATTAAGCCTAGAAGATATAATTTTCGCTCGACAAGATGAGAAAAATAGAGAATAAAGAAAGAGCGTAAATAGCGAAAGGGATAGCTAACATGAGAATAGTGACGAGCAGAATAGATAGAGAGGTAGTAAACTTAGGTAATATGGTTACCGAGGGTGACACAGGGTTAACGGAGCGCAAGAGGTAAAGCTGCTCGACGAAGGCTGTAGCAGAACATTGCATCAAGTAGAGCAAAAAGGCCTGGTTTAGGATCAAGTAAAATATTTTTTCGTCAAATAAATGGCCTTAAAAGTTTGCATAATACATATGCAATTAGGGGGTAGAAAACTAGAATGTATATTTCGTTATATGAAGAGAATGAAAGTGTGAAAAAGAGAAAATGAAAGAGACAAGGATAAGAAAAGAAATCTACGAATGTGGAAAATGCCTGCAACACACGATCCATTACTTCACAGATTTTAATGGTTTCTGCATTTATTATCATTATATGTATGGGTAAACGTGTTAGTTCATACATAAAAAATTCACTTTACACATGAATACTCTTAAAAAAAAATATTTTACTAAGTAGGTAGCATAGTGTAAAAATTTTCCTACACGTTCTTTCATAGAAATTGTGTTAGATAAATCTGCTGAGTAGATTATGGAACAATTACCTTGCAGTAAAAAATTACTAATACAGTGATGCTTGATTAATCTTCTCATGTAATTAAAATATTTTTAAAATGTTCCATAATTAATAAATAATTTTTTACACTACTTTTATTGATTGGAGAAATATTAAAATCATATTTTTTATATCTTTATATTAATCTTTCCCATTCCAATATTGTACATACATCAGCAAAATGTCTAACCCATGGTCGAAGCTAGGCATATTCTGTTTCATTTCATATCGACCAATGGGATGAAAAATTCGTTCTAGAATTACTCAATAATATAGTGAAGAAGAATTACATAGTGATCAATAAATTACCAACTATCCATCAAAGGACACACATATCACATTAGTAATCTAATGCATCTATCCAATTAGTCTCTCTATTCAGATTGACTACTCAATTTAACTCTTACTCATTCACTCTCTTGTTCACTTCCATCTTTGACGGTAGACAGAGTCACCAAGGGAGTTAATTGAATTAGCGAATCAGCCGATATTGAATCAACAAATTCATCGGACTGTAACTTGGTTTCAAACTTGCTCTTGATTTTATGGTTGACAGTCGAAGGGCATTCGATGATAGAAGCAGAAAATATCTCAATTTATCTTACGATTCAATTACTTAATTCTCGTATCATCCTTTTTGTAAGTAGATAATAAGATACTTAATAAGTCATCACTAGCATCTTAAAAATATATCAGAACACTATTTTTTCTTAAGAGTTTCTTAAACGCTCAGTATGACTTACATTCGATTATTCCTTCTTCAATACCTTAATCTCATTTTAGTAATCTCCTTTCGTCCAAGCAAAACTTATTTCACAAAAAAGTCCTTCGTGATCCTGACGTGTGATTTATAAATTTTTCATCCCCAGATATTGGAAAAATTTGCTTGAGATTTATTTTTGCACGTTGTGGGAGATCTAGTAGAAATAACAGAGTGAAACATCCTGATGAAAAAAAAATATTAAAAAAAACTTTTCATATCGTGCAACCTCATATTTTTAATCTTAAACATGTTCTCAAGGTATGTCAATATTTATTTTGAAGCTAAAATATTCCATCATATGTTATTTGCTACAATACCATAGATATCAAGTACTATGAAAAAAATTAATGATCAAGAGTAAGAAAAAAATTTTATTACATCTAAGATCATTATAAAATTTTATAAAAGATCTCCATATGACTTGAAGAAAAATTTAAAAAAATAGTAAGCTTCTTCAAGCTTTTGGCTGCAGGTAAAGGTTAGAAGAAGCTCAGCTACGAAAATATTCCGAAGGATGCAAGTTGCCTAGGGACGTTAAACAACTTTTTTCACATTTGAATCCTTTTTTTTTCTCTTTTACATGTCGACATAGAAATATATCAGAGCTCCTGCCTGTGTTCACTCACTTTTTCATTAAAACAAACTAGCAAGAAACTTCAAGAATACACTGAAACATAGTTCAGTGTTGTCGGTACGAATATACACAACTCGAAAATGAATTTAACTTATTCTTAAATATTCGAGTATTTATGAAACTTTACTCATTAGCTTTTTTGGAAATAATAAAATCCAAGATTACCAACGAAACTCATTATCAGAAATTTTCATACCTCAATACATTGAACGTTCTATGGAATGGCGAAACAAGCTCTTCTTTGTCTAGCCTATACTTTAGCAGCTATTGTGTTCTACATTTAATGTTTGCAGCTATTACCGTTATCTAGTCAGTCATGCATCAAAATTACTATAGACATACTTTTTATAGTTTTTGTCATACTTTCATAAATCTCAGTGCAGGAAAATGATAAAATTTTTTCTGATGTAACAATCAAGAACTTTGATCAAAACTTTTCTTGATTCATGATTGAATTATTTAAATAACAGAAACAATCATCTGTGAGATTAAGTTAGAAAGACAATTATTGTAGTGAATGTTGACAGTTTATTCATCTATTTCTGATAAATATAATTATTTATTGAAATAATTGTTGTCCACTTGAATGAAAATACTTTCTAAATTAAATATAGAAATTAATTTCTGCCATTACAATGGTCTTTTCATGATTAAAAATGATTTATATTAATGATAAAATGATAAAAAGATAATCATTAGATATAAAATATTTTATCTGTGAAAATAGCTATTTTCTAATTATCTTACCACCTAGAATGCAATTATTTTTTATTTTTTAATGCATTTTTAGAAATTTTCGATTAAAAGCACAGACAAAAGCACTAATAAAAATTAATAGAACCCTTTAATAATTATGGAACAAATTATTTTTCATGGCTCCATACAGTTACAATTGCAATACAGTCTACACAGTACAAAATAACAATGCCAATAGTTTTTTGCTAAACTTGAGACTATTGCTGTAACAGATTACTGCTTGCAACCATTAACATTATCAAGTCAAAGTTATCTCAGTTCAGAAAGAACGTCAGTGATGACGATGGTATTCGTATCAGCAGTGGTTACCCGACCATAGCTTGAGTTTCACTACTTAAGTGGTGGAAGGCGGTGTTCTTCTCATTAAAGGTAATAGCTACTTTACTAACATGGAAATACTTATACCTATATATACCTACATGTATATATTTACTATTTCTCGATATCTTTGTATATTTTATCCCTCAGATTTATGACATAAATTATGTGTAGTTAGAAAAAGAAAAAATTAAGTACCTCTCACCCATTACGAAAGAGCCATGAAGTGTTTCATTATGCAAAATCAAATGCTAAATACAAAAATGATGCTTTAAAGACAACTATAATAACGCTTTTATATTTTATTTAATGCATGCATAATTACATTGCGCCGATAAACGAGAGGAGAGCGAAAAAAATAAGTACAGCAAAAAGCTGGTTGAATGTGAGAGATGCAAATTAGTGGCGCGGACAGTTTAGAAGCGCATGCGTCTAAGCTTATCGATGCGTACAGGTACCGTCGACGTATCTTGATAGTTTGTCACGCAGTTACCATTTCAACTATTTCAACCGTAAACTCAGTTATTATCGGAAAGTTTATTTTTTGTTTACAAGGGACTTGTGTGTCAATAAAGATCTACCAAAAGGTCTTTTCTTGTTCCATTTTTTATCGCTTGACACTAGAACCTGTTCGGTGTTCAGCTTCTGTCTAAATATTTTTACACATACGTCAAGTGTCTAATACACAAAAGCTTTACCTTTGTTGTCATTCAACCTTTGACCTAACTTTAATGTTGTTTGAGTCTACTCATATTTCTCTACATATACGAGTTTTCTGTGTATACGGATCAATAGAGAAATAATACTTTATCATTTGAGTCCGTCCATAACATATACGATAACGGCTAAAGACAAATGATGAAAATTCATCGATTTATTTTCAACTTTCACGCAACAAACATAATGATAAATAAATGTATCTTTTATTTATTTACGATTGTATTGGTTTTCTGCGTTTTTATATCTTTTTTTTAATAACTCTTTCCATAAACGTTTTTCATAATAATACAATAAAAAAAAAAAATAACGAGGAGTAAAAATAGGACTTTATAAAAATATTCAACCACTTTATTGATAATGATTTGATGTTTCAAAACTCGAACAGATAAAAATAATATAACCATTGCAAGTATGAAATATTTTATATTACAAGCTGAAAGTTTAATATTTTAAAAAATACATAATCTCTATATAATTTTTTTATCTCTTCGAACAATAAAATTAAGTGCGATAAAACTTGCGAAAAAAAAAGAATAAGGGAACAAATTGAAACTACTTAGGGAGATATCTTACTTTTTCTCTCACAAAAAAGATAAAAAATTTACAGAAGTAACAAATGTAGAAGATAAACTTTATTTCATATTCTCTAAAGCTATTGAAAGTAAATTGAGTATTTAAATCATTAATTTTTCAACGAAAATAAATCATTAATTGTTTTAATTCATATTTATCACACTAAAAATCTCAATTTTTGGAAGTGTAGAATTTTAATGCACTAAAAGCATGTCGATATAATGTTGCCTACTTCATGAATATTGTTGACATGTATTATTCGTTCAAATATTTCAACCATGATCTACATGTCAACTGTGCTCTTTATGAATAAATAACTATTATTTTAGCATCAATTTTTTTATAAACGTGTAAAACATATCTATAGAAATGTATACAGTATTATATAAATGGACGACATCATATTTATATGCTTTTAACGAAGAGCGAAGTGGTCAAATATAAAATAATGTTCTGAATATAAAGTTCTACCTTTTTGAATACTTCGAAAATTAAGATTTACAATGGATCTTATTCATTATATCAGAAGAATAAACTTATTCATACTATCAATATCACATAAACAATACTCGAAATATCTTTATAATTGTATTTATTCATTTTCCAGTATATGTAAACAAAAAAAGATTTTGAATACTTTTCCTGATTGAGTGATAAACGCTTTAGTAAGTGTATTACACCAGAATATTGACAATCAATTTTTTACGAATAACATTGGTTATTTACAAGCTTTTGTACAGGATTTCTGTAATTATAGTATATTTATACGCCAAAAGCCGAATAATGTGTGAAGCCAAGCGAAATATCCACGATGGAATGTATCGGAGCGTGCAACAATTAAGCAGATAGAATTAGGGAGAATATATATGCTGCAGGTATGAGTACAGAAGCGGAAGGAACATAGGAAACGGTCGAGGACTTGTAAGCGACATAATCAGGTTTCAGGTGATCGTAAATGAGAACCGCGTTTACTGTCTAGGTGCGCGAGACGAACGAACACATGTAAACTAATGAAATATGACTATCGAGGACGAGTGACGGTGCGTGTACCGTCAATTCGTTCCACCAACATGCGTGTACTAGTGCACATGCTTCTCCTCATCATCCCCCTCGTATCCGGGCTCCTTTAAACGTACGTATTCGGGTCGAGAATATTATATTATGCAAACCTCATTGAAAAGAACTACTACTGCCACAGCAACGACATTTAACATGCAAAACTTGTGGTTACGAACAGTGTGTAACATTCATTCATATACTACCTATCTATCTGTATATGCAACGTTAATTATTGTAATAAAGTTGAAAAAGGGAATCGAAACTGAGTTGGCAACTAAAATCTGTTTAATAGTATATTTCGTATTAAGGGAGTAAAGTATAGTATTTCTTCCGCGAGAAAATTTTTGTCCCGAGTCGAAAGCGATGGATAAAATTTCGCGGACAGAAGTACTATATGTGTTATTTCCATGGTGTGAATACATCTTTTTGTCATATTGTCACGAAAATTTCGATTTTATTCTTAGTTTAGAGGTTATTAAAGCGAGACTTCTGCCTTCTAGAGAAAGACAACATGCGTGTGGACATGCGCACAAACAAATTTCGTTGTTTCATGCAAGGAAGAAAAGTCGGGCTTTACTGCCCCTGAACGGAGAATAAAATCGAAGTTTACGTGGAGGTACGACAAAAACAAACTTTTTTCCACAAGTTTTGCTAATATTTTTATGTATGTATATATATATATAAAAATTATCTTTATGAGAATAATAATCAGTGTATTGAAACATTTTTAAGTATAAAGGCACAGGGAAAAAATTTTTTTTGAAAAAATAAACAAAATGTAAAGGTAAAATTTACTAAGCAGCCTGGTAAAATCTCAAATATGAGTTAATTTTACCTAGTAATTAATGGTCAATTTTAGCCACACATATCTATTAAAATTTTCATTGCGTTTAAAAGATATTTTTTACCGTCATTTTAAATTAAATTTTCGGTAATTATTTAGTTTAGATTGCATACGCCCGATTTCCTTGAAGTTTTAGTATGTTGTAGAGAAAATTATGCTGATTGATTTGATATATATATGGGGCGCGGAAAACATTCCTTCGCATACTTTTTCAAGGTTGAAATTTCGATAATAACGTGCATTAGATTTTGTCTCAGTAACACTTTATTCGATCATAATGATGTCATCATGCAAGAATTTGCACAACACATCGATTTCTTTGTTTACATTTTTTTGTTATTGTATGCTTCTATGATTTGCTGAATTTTGTAGATCCTGTAACCAAAGCTCACACTCAAAATATTGAGCGACTTTGGCGAGATGTTCGTGATAACATACCACGTTATGGAAAAGTAGATCTCATTATCGTTAGTATTTTGGGGAATTTTTATTTAAAAGACATTATTCATATTCAAATAGAATTAAAGCATTTATGAAAGAAATTTCACGATTGAGGGTGGGGGGTTAAAAAGCTGGTCTAAATTTTTAACAGCCCCCCACCCTCAATCCTTTCCAATATCAAGTATTTGCAAAATACCAATTATATATATATTCTTATTCAGCATGAAAAACTGTATAACACACTAAAATTTCAAGGAAATCGAGCGTATGCAACCTAAACTAAATAATTACCGAAAACTTTCTCAGTGCAGATAATTCAACAATTGTGTTAAAAATTACCTAAAACTTCAGAATTTTTGGGTAATTTTCATCGCAACTTTTGATTTGTCTCCGCTTTGCCTAAGCCTCTTTGGTAACTATCAATAAATTATTTTTTAAATGTAGTTGGTGATATTTATTACCGTTCAAGGTACCCGTACGGAAAAAAATTTACTCGGAATGTTTAGAATTTGCCGGATATATATGAGGGAAGGATAGATAAAGTAGAACGCGGGAGCAAAGTAAAACGCTCGAGAAAATGTAATAACTTATTAAAATAAATTTAAAAACGCCTATTGCACTTTTTTTTAAATCAATGTTTCAATTTATTAGCAACATTGACTCATACTTATACTGTAAATCCATATAAATTAAAAAAATGCACACCAAGTGTGGTTAATATTAAAACTTCATGTATAGTCTAATATTGAACTAAGATTGAGTATGTTGACACAATGTTCGACAAATAATATGCTAATTTTATTTTCTACTGGGATGGTTTGTAATGTACAGAATTAATATTAATCGAAACGAAACCATAAAACTTTTTTTGTGTATAATAATTTTCAAAAGTGCCAAGAAATAATTATACAATTATGTTTTTATTCAAACAAAATAAAGTACATATTTATTATGGATAGGTAAGTGAGTTTCCAAAGACATAATGGAATAATCAAAATCCAAACTTGAGATATTTGAATTTTAATGAGGTGTCTAACTCATGAGAGCCACAAGGAAGTCAAGAGATCAAGATAATAATATTATTAAGACTATACTAATTATGATAGTTAAAACAGAATAGCTTGTTTTTATTACTATTCCAACCTTCATTATATGTATTATTCCTACTTTTCAATCAAGTTTGTCTTATGAATAATATAGCTGTTTGGATCTAGACATGTACCCGAAAATAGCCTACTCTTGATAGATACTAAACTAAGTTATAATTGAATTACAAATAATAAGTTGGAGTAATAAGCACCTTTAGAAGTTGTAGATGCAAATGAGTTCACGAAAGGTTAAAATTTCTTACTTGACTCAAGATTAATAATCATCATGGTTAAAGTTGACAACTTTAACCCTTGGATATTCAAACAATCAATCATAAATACATCATAGATTTAAAATCATTAATTAGAGAAAAAGTATAAAATTTTAAAAAATGAATATAAATTTCATCTGTAGAAATTAAAATATAATTTTAATTTGATGAAATTTTGCTCAAAATATAAAATTTTTTATAAACTTTTATATTTTAAAATTAAATTAGTTCTTTAACATTAACGATAAACTGAAAGTATTAGATCAAGATAAATATCTGGGGCTCTTAGTTATGATAAAGTACAGAATTTTTGCATTTAATCTGATACGAGTAATTAAGCCAGATTGTCAAAGCACTAATAAAATCCAACAACCTCATACTATTTAATTATTCAAATGAATTTGATTTTTATTCATTATAAGTCATTTATTTGAGCTTGAGTAATAATAAAATTGAATAAAAATTGATTAATTCAACTTATTAAATTTGAATCATAATTCAAAATTTATAAAATATATAATTGACCGGCTAAACTATAAATTTTTAATGTTCACAATTGAAGACTGAAAGTTGTTAAATATTGATACCTAAACGTAATTTTTAATCAAATTTTTCTTCTTAACGTTATTGAGGATGGTTACTTCGTAGTATTCATAATGTTTCTTGACATTTTTAATTCAACCCACTCTCGAAAAAAACTAAACAATAAATTTGACCATATTTTACATATTGGAGAGTTTTTCAAAAATTTTCAATTATTATTCATATCATATCAACATATCTTTGTAGTCTTTATGATTTAAAGCTGAAATTTCGTAACAAAATGTTTCTCTTCAATTTATTCTAGATCAATTCCCTTAACATGGTAAGACAAAATAACAACTAATTTCTTCTAGTTAAATAACTGTGAACAATTTTGTATTTAATTTCTACAAATCATATTTATCTTGATATAACAAATAAAACAATATTATAATTGACAAATAATGATGAGTTCCTACATTGTTAGTTGAATCAATCTCTGTAGGAAGCAAAACTAACCTATTTCAGATCTAACAAAAGTCCAAAGATGGCCGGACTGATCCAGTGTTGAAGCAAGAATGAACCACCACTTTTTTATGTGCGTGGGATATTAAAAACAATGAATACATATAATATAAAAGCTTGGAGCACTGAATGTGCGGTATAAAAGAATTATTAACGATAGACCACTAAAATTAGAAGACATTCATCATAAAACCTCACCATTACAGCTAATGAAAAAATTAATTTATTGGAAATATTGAAAATTTATAAAGCAATGACAGATTTGATTTTTCGATTTAAATTGCAATAGTCTGATTGGTTGATGTCATAAAAAAGGTAAACTCATACCATATGGAATACTGCCCTACAACATTGTCCATGAAGCGAATTAGGATTAATCGCATTACCTGGTTCGATCCTGAGGCATCGGGAATCGAGGCTATCAAACATGTATGCGTGTGTAATATCTACATATGTGAGTGCTTAACTCGACAGTTGAGCCTTGATAATGACCCTCCCCTGCTTGACATAATCGTCCAGGGACAACAATTATTAACGAAAATGTCAGTTGTATTATGCGAAATCATAATTGTGGCTTATCAACGTATTAAACAATGATTATTAAATTTAGAACAATTATAACCGATCATAGTTTCAGTTCACTGAACTAAATCCTAAATTGCTTCATACAAACAATTTATCGATCGAAATACTCGAGAATAAAATCAATAATTAATTCTATAACAAAAACATTGTCATTCATGAAGTTGTTAATAGAAACATTGAGCTGTCTATTTTGAAATATACATTAATAAACTCAGGTCACATAACTTGACCATTGATTTACTTTTTTATTTATCGAGTAATGATTGAAATAACATGAAGTTAAAGTATTTTTCTAACGGAAATATTTGCTCAGATAATTTTGAAACAAACAATTTGATCATTACTTAAAATAACAGAAGATTGCATGCTATCATGATTTCCATTCATTCATTCCTTAAAAAACTCAAAATAAATATTTCATCCCGGTCAATTTTATAATCTAATGCTATGATTATTATTTTACCAAACTGATAGATAAATGTCTCGAAAAAACACAATTTGTTCTTTCGATTTGTGTAATCGAAATATTATCTCTAGCAAGTTTATTTTTTTTGCTCTGATAAATTTTATTTCGCTGAAATATTTTAAAACATAAATTGACTAAACAGATATGTTATCTGAAAAAATTTATTATTCATTTAAAGTAAAGCTCTATTCGATAATTTGTGATTGTTAATAAACCAGACATTTGGTCTTATCATAAAATCAATCTAAAAAATATTTCTTGAGGCAGTTTATTCCTCGTAAAAATGATTTCCCTCGTATATGTTTAAAACGTTGCCAGCAGTAAATTATGATACGTATCAGATTTATCGCCTGCGGATAAGTGCTTTCAGTCTTTAAAGGATATTTGGACCAAAGAAACGTTCTAAGTTTCAAAGCAGCAATACAAAAAATAGACAAGAAGGAAGAATAAAGTGCAAACGAACCAACTAGAGGGAAAGAAAAAGAAGGTTGTCAGGAAAAAAAGAAGGGTGAAATGAAAAACCACCGGAAACTCTTCGTAGAGCAGACGGATTACCTCCAAGCAAAGCTCTACCTTATTTTATTTGATTCCTTTTCAAGTAAGTAAACGAGAAGAGAGATGCAATCGGAAATCTTCGGTAACTCCCAGTAGAAATGAAAGATCAAGGTATTT
Organism: Chelonus insularis; assembly: GCF_013357705.1. Taxonomy (NCBI): domain Eukaryota; kingdom Metazoa; phylum Arthropoda; class Insecta; order Hymenoptera; family Braconidae; genus Chelonus; species Chelonus insularis. The sequence continues at coordinate 69,796 of NW_023276635.1, read as the reverse complement.
GGAATTCGTGTTTCATTCGGCAGTTTTTGAGAAAAGGAGTTTAAGCGAATTACTGACGAATCCTTGCTGTATCAAGACTTCAGCCAACTCTGCTACAAAGTAAATGAGCGATTAAAAGATTCGTTGGGCTGATCAAATCATTAGTGTTACTACTTGTAATAATTTGCTTCTCAATGTATCTACCTCATTTTGTACGTGTTTATTTGTAAATTTAGTTTCATTAAATTTTTGAATATTTTTGAAATTAATACGTGATAATTTTATTCACTGAAAAATAATAAAAAATAAAAAAAATAATAATAATAATAATTGTTTTACAAACATCTCAGGATTCGGAGAGAACCAAGGATGACTGCCCTCTGCATACGAGCCGCGAGAATCTCAGCCTGACTACGGCAAAATTGTAAAAATTTTGACTGAACGGCTGCAGCCCCGGCTCACCCTCAAACCTGAGGGAGTCGGGTATCTGCAGGATAATCCCGTCTGGTCAGGCCCCAGGTGGATCGGAGCCCTGGGATCCCTAGCCAGACACCTTTGACGAATCGCAAGATGATAATAATAATAGTCAAAAAATAAATTAACAGAGTAGAAAATACTGAATTAGTAAAATATTAATTCATATTCATTACATTTATGGCAGTTAATTAATTTATTTTCAATGAAGAGATTAGCACGGAGTAAATTGATTTAATTGATGGACTAAAAAAATAATAATAAATGATTGAATAATCTCTGTGAAAAATATCTATCTAATTTTTTTATCTAAAAATTTGATAGATTTGGGCCCATAAACAATTTAAATTTAAGCGGAAGAAATTTTACGTTGGCTACGATGAAGACTATCGAATTTAGTTATACAATCTAATCTAAAGATAATTTTTTGAAACCGTATTTCTTCTCAACTACTATTATATACATATATATATATATATATATATATTTATAAAGGACGAAAATCCACTTTAAGCAACAATAAAGTTAATTTATATCCTGAGGTTCGATTTAAGCACCAAAATATATCGCCCTACGTGAAGTGACTGTTCTAATTAGCTGTGCTAGAATCTATTTATTCGGAAGTAAATGATGTTCTCATGAAAGAGAGATTTATATAAGTGTGTATGCAAATCAATATGTTTCCAACGATAAATTATTGGGTTAAATTATTGATTTTTAAAAAATTAATTACAATTTCATTGGTGACAAAATTATTTAAATGATTTTGATATAATGATGTGCTAAACTCCTTTTGATTCATTTCTTTTCATAAACAATAAAATTCGAATACTAAATCATGTGTAGAAGATGTTAGGAAGGGTAGAATATATTCACGAAATTTCAATTTATTCATGTAGGTTCAAAACTTTTATCCCATTACAGAGCAGGAAGTCAACAATTTCCATGTATTCAACAGAGTTTTAATATATTCTGTATAGTTTGATCTTGATGTTGAATAATAATAGAGAACTTTAGTAATCTTAAAATTGTAAACAATCCCATCTTAACAAAAATTTCAATCATTAATAAATAAGCTATTTACATAAAAGTGAAGTATTATACAAAAAAATATTTAAATTATAATAGAATTTCTATTCATTCTGATTTCTGTTCACCCTTGAAAATGATGATCATCAAATTGGCACAAATAAATAATATATGGCCAATATTTAGGTGCAGATTTTAACTCTCACAGTACAAATCGTTGGTTTATATTCAGTCACACGTTTTGAACACAACCAAATTAATAATTTCTGGGCTATTAACATTATAATAAAAGTAATATAATTAATATAAACAAGCACAATTAATTATTTACATGATCACTTGACAAAATTGAATATTGATTATTTTCAAGTTAACATTCGTCAAAGATCATAAATTAATTGATTATTCCAATAAAACGCTCTGACAAATTGTTGTATGAAATATTGTGATAATTAATTACTGAAAATTATTTAAACTTAATATCTTCATGATTTATTTGAAAATATTTTCATCTTTAAATGAGTTCGGCTCTAGTCGTCAATAGAGACAGACGTGTGTGTGCCCAGCTAACTAGTAAATAATAAAGTAAAAGTAACGTGAAAAAGAGTGATAAATGTGAAGTGCGGTGCGTTGTGACCAACGCGTCACAAAGTACTGAGAAATGCACGAAGATAGTTGTGGAGGAGAATTAAGCATTATGGAAAAAATAAACCAGCTAAGGGAAAACGGGGTATCATCCTCTGTACAGCAAAATTCCCAAGGATCTGCTCACCCACAAAACTACCACACAAAACAAGCAACACCATGAACGATGGACGCTAAGGCGTCATCATAACACGCATGGAAGTGTCTAATGCACCCAGCACTAACGATCCTAATCGCTCACCATCGTGGCAAGCACCGCGAAGGAAACGCCAAAGAAAAAACTCAAACAACAACGTAATTGTGAGTGAAGATGAGAACCCCGGCATCTGTACAAGCAATAGGTACTCAGTCTTGAGCCAAGGTAACGACATTGGTACTAATCCCATTAACACAGCAGCCAATGTAAATAACAGCGTGCTAAAGCCCCCTCCTATCTTCATACCTGATGTCAAATCAATAGATGAACTAATCAAATCACTGAACAAAGTCATCAAAACAGAGGACTACAAGTACAAAATGATCGACAGTAATGGACAGCTAAAACTGATGGCTAAAGACGATACTACATACAGAAAAATCGTACACTAACTAGACGAATCAAGAGCACTCTACCATACCTACCAGCTCAAATCGCAAAGAGCCTACAGGGTGGTTATAAGATCTCTCCATCCCTCAACTTCTCCCGATGAAATCAAACGAGAGCTAGAAAAACATAGCCAAAAAGTACACAACGTCATGAACATACGCCACAGGAAAACAAAAACACCCCTTCCTCTCTTCTTCGTGGACCTCGAATTGGACCAAAACAATAAAGAAGTATATAAGATCGACCTGCTATTAAATTCCAGAATACAAATTAAACCACCAAGAAAAAAAACGAGATAGTACAGATAGCCGGTATCAAAGATACGGGCATACCGAAACATATTGTAGAAGGGAATTCAGGTGCGTCAAATGTGGAGGAGAACACCGCTCCGAAACTTGCATGAAAGCCAAAAGCACCCCCGCAACCTGTGCACTGTGCGAAGGCAGCCACACAGCAAACTACAAAGGTTGCAAGATATATAAAGAAGTGCTTGAAAAAAAAAACTTTGGCACACAAAAATCACACTGGCATAGATCAAGGGTAAACCACAATCAAGACACAGGTAATCACCAACCAACAGCAACTTACACGCCAATGACACCTAACAATACCCATAGCTACGAACAAGCCGTAAGAGGAAACACGCACATAAATAACTTAAACCAGCCTCATACACCAACATCAATGGAAAAGATACTAACAGAATTCAAAACAATCCTCAGCCAACAAACGGAGCTTCTAAACACTCTAGTCAAACTATTGACAACGGTATTAACGCAGTCTCAGAAATCGAAATGACCCCATTCTACCATATTGTAATATGGAACGCTAACGAATTGATCCAACACAACCAAGACTTGTCTACATATCTCCAAATAAATAAAATAGATATAATGCTAATCGCAGAAACGCATTTCACCACGAAAAGCTACATAAAAGTCCAAGGATATAGAACGTACAGTACCCAACACCCCGACGGAACTGCCCATGGAGGCACGGCTGTAATTATAAGAAACTCTATTAAACATTATGAACACTCAAAATACTCAAAAGAGCACTTGCAAGCGACGTCTGTGATGGTAGAAGACTGGCAACAAGGGCCCATAGTCGTTTCAGCTATATATTGCCCCCCAAGACACAATATAAAGAAAGAAGACTCCCAACATTTCTTCGATACACTTGGAGATCGCTACATTGCAGGAGGAGACTATAACGCAAAGAACACTCACTAGGGCTCCAGATTAACAACAACAAAAGGGAAAGAACTACTCAAGGCCATGTGGGACAATAACTGTGACTTCTTATCTACGAGGCAGCCAACATACTGGCCAACAGACACAAATAAGATACCAGACTTGTTGGATTTCTTCATCATTAAAGGAATCAACAAGAACTACACGCTGATAGAACCTAGTCTAGATCTCTCATCTGACCATACACCAGTCAAGCTCACATTGAGCTCTGGAGTGATCCACAGGAAAAAAAATACCCAACTCTACAACAATAAGACGAACTGGGAAGCATTCAGAGAGAAAGTCGACCAGCAAATCAAGTTAAACAGCTCTCTCAAAAAAATCGAAGAAGCAGCCAAAAACCTTACCCAACTAATACAAGACTCGATACGAGCAGCCACTCCACCAGATGATGATGAAAAAAACATAATCAATTATCCAACAGAAATTAAAACAAAAATTGCCGAGAGGAGGAAGCTCAGAAAACGCTGGCAGTTAAGCAGAAATCCAGTAGATAAAAAGGAGTTTAACCATGCGTCCCAAGAGCTCAAAAAAACAATAAAAACTTTTACAAATGAGACCATCGAGTACAATCTCTTCCAGTTAACAAACACAGTGGAAACTGACTACTTGCTCTGGAAAGTGACTAAGAGGCTAAGACAGCCACAACAACAATCTCCTCCTGTAAGGAAGAGCAATGGACAATGGGCCAGAAGTGATGAAGACAAAACAGAAGTATTTGATGAACATCTAGCCAAAGTGTTCACACCACTACCAACGGCCATAGAACACGTAGAGGTAACAGAGTTCCTCACCAGCCCCCTACCCATGTTACTGGTACAAAAATCCTAAAAGAAATATAAAAAAAATGCATAGTACACATAACTTCTCTATTTAATGCTGTAATAAGGATACAACACATACCAGATCATTATGATAGCTAAGCCAGAAAAACCGCCAAACGACGCAACTTCATACAGACCAATTAGCCTGCTGCCCACCATCTCCAAGCTGTTCGAAAAACTCCTACTAGTAAGAATCAAACCAGCATTGGAGGAGGGAGAATTGATTCCAGATCATCAATTTGGATTCAGGAACAAGCACTCCACAATCGAGCAAGTCCATCGAGTCTTTAATACATTCAGCAGGCCTTCGACAAGGTCTGGCATGAAGGACTGTTATATAAAATCAAGCAGCACATACCCCAGTTCTACATACTGCTCCAATCCTACCTCAGAGGAAGGAAATTTCAAGTAAAATATGGAGAAAGCACATCAACACTGCACACTATCAAATCTGGAGTACCACAAGGTAGTGTCCTTGGGCCTGTCCTGTACACAATTTACACAGCCGGCCTGTCAGTTAGAAGCGACGTTACAATCGCAACCTTCGCCGACGATACAGCAGTGCTAGCGGTACACGAAAATCCGCTGATAGCCTCAGAGATACTTTAAAATGAACTGGAAGAAATCCAAACATGGCTGGAAAAGTGGAGAATAAGAGCAAGCGAAACGAAATCAGTCCATATGACCTTCACCACCAGAACTGAAAGATGGCCAACAGTGCTTCTATACAACCGGGAGCTACCAACAGTCGAAGAAGTACGATACCTAGGCCTGCATCTGGACCAAAGATTGACCTGGAGGAAACATGTCAAAAAGAAAAGAGCAGAATTGGAGCTGAGGTTCGAGAAAATGTACTGGCTGATCCACAGAAAGTCCAAATTATCACTTTATAATAAGCTCATTATATATAAAGTAATCATCAAACCTATCTGGACTTATGGTATACAACTGTGGGGCACAGCAAGCAGTTCCAACATCGAGATAATTCAACGCTTCCAGTCGAAAGCCCTCAGAACAATAGTAAATGCCTTCTGGTACGTCTCTAATGCTAATATCCACTGAGACCTGGACATGGAAACGGTCCAGGAAACAATAAGCAGGTTAAGCTCCAACTACAGAGACAGGATGATTATTCATCCCAACGCACTCACAACAGACCTGTTCAATGAAGAGCAAATTATAAGAAGACTGAAGAAGTTCAAACCGATAGGTCTCGTCAACCGATTCAACACCTGGAGCACAGCCCATAGTACTTCTATTTACAGCATTATGGTCATAAGGTAACTCCACATTTTAGTTCCCTTCTTTCTCATCTAAAAATCTAAAAATAAAAAAAAAACAAGGAGTGACTCAATGGATGACCTCCTTAAAATAGTACAAAAGTCATACCAATTACTCATTGTTGAACATTAACAGATTGTAATTTATATAGTCAAATTAAAAAAAAAAAAATCTTAAAATAAAAATATTTAAAATGTAAACTCACCACGATAATAAATAATAAATATTTGTTCAATAATATAAGTTGCCTAATTCATTACTGTTAAATATAATTTCGATAAATATTTCATTTACCAAATAATCTTATCAACAAATTTATAAAAAAATCTATCTCATATTAGTTTTAGATACAATAAAATTTTTATAATCAGAACAATTAATGAAAATGATCTTACTATGGCATACTTGAAGAATTCATATGTCAACTGAATCATTTATGTTATCAGGATTACTATGCTGTTGGAATAAGTATGACTTGTGTTCATATTTTCATAGTTACATGTTTTATAGCTCCAACATGTGTAAGAGGATGCGTATATCGTTGTCAGTGTGAGAGAAAATGCCGTAGGCATCATATAACGAGACACCTGAAATAACGAACTCGTGCAAAGCCTAGGTGGTACTCTACAATTTCATACTGCTCTTCAACTTTTCTTCGAGTACCCACACTAAGCTCGTGGTCTAGATCTACCTGTTTTTCTAACACTTTATAGTGTCTATTTTTTCATTTTTCTTACCTTCTTTTTATGTTGACACAGAAATTGTAAACTTAATGCGAAGTTACTTATCATTCTTCCATAACGATATCATTTTTTTTATACATATAACGCTGTTTAAATAGAACAAAAAAATTCTTGAATTGCTAAAGAAACAAATGATATTGATGTCTCAGTAATTTGAAGTCCACTCAAATGCGAAAATAAAATAGTTTTAATCAATTTAATTTGCGGTAAATAATGCAAATAATCTGATCATTGTGAATAAGAGAAAAACATTAAAAAATAAAGAGTAGATAAAAAAAAGGTAAATCGGAAGAAGAGGGATGATGTGAGCTTAGCATAAGCTAAAAAAAGTAAAAATATAAAATAAAAAAAGAAATCAATAGAACAATGTTTATTTACTTTGAAATCCACTGATTCCTTATTTTATTTCTAAAATTATTTAAAGAGGATTAATTTATGAATTACTTACAAGTATATACTTACACTTTATTTTGAAAAAGCTATGTTGATTCATCGAATCGATATTTTATGAAGAAGTTTTTGTAGCAGCAAATAAGTTTAGAATAAAGAATGTGAAATAAGAAAGACATGTTGAACGACAAGTGATTGCTGTTAGAGTTTGTACTAGTCGTCCAACTGTCGATCTTTCAGTCGACAAACCAAAAAGCCCTTGGATTTTATATTTTTCCTCTACGTCTATCTAATATTTTATCCTACTTACCACTTCAGTGTTTTTTTTATTATATTGGTTGTATTTACGAGCAAGACCGCTATCGAAAAAAAACCCTCAACGACTAAAGTATAAAATACTGAATTTAATCAGATGAAAAACAAATCTGAAGTTAGAGGTGGTAAAAGCTTAATAAACTGAAAAATTATGTCCATTTTCGTATTTAGAAGAGTAACTGTTGTCATCATTAGATAATGAATTTTCTTATTGAATCATATGTTACTATTTTTATTCCTACAGACTAATAAGACACTAATAAAACAAAAAATAAACTATTTGAAATTTATTATTGATTTTAAATTTTAATAAACAAAGATTGAATTGAACTATGCTCATAATAAATCAATTTGTTGCTCGACCAGATACTGTTTTAATGCCTGGCATAAGCACAATTTTTTTCCATGTATAAATAAGGAACTCTCGAGTTTAAGAAGTCAATGGTCTTATTCAGAAAAAACTACTGGCAGAATATCGATGAAAGTATCTTATGAATTTACATCGGCATATGAAGTTAGTCAATAATCGAAGTATATTGAAAATTAAGAGACTGATTTTTTATCAGTTAAAAAATTCAAATTATCATCTCACCATCATCAGTATATTTTAATAAATATTGAGCACAGTTTAAATCATGTAAAGATTATCGTTCTAAAAAAGTTTAGATTTAAATACCAAATGCTCGTGGAATGATATTGAATTGGTATTATTAAATAGCCATTTCCCTAAATTGGGCCACTGTCCAGACACTGGCTTAAAAAGTTTCTACAAATGTTAAGAAACGTAAAAATTAATCAGCATTAGTTTCATACAAATCAATCAAAAATGGGTACTTAATAGTAGCAGAAAATCCAAAAATATAAGTAGAAAATAACTGGAAGCACAAATAGGTACAAGATGTGATTTATTCATCATGAGAAGTGTATGAGATGATGGGGCGGATACAGTGCACACCTTACCCTATCATTCTTCTTCCTCATGTCGTTTTCGTGGTGGTGCAATTTACCCACAGCTAAATCGCCGGAAGCTTTCCAACAGACCAGGTCGGACGAGCGAGAACATTAGCACGCTCTTTTTGCAGAAGCACGTACGGACGATCCGCGACGCGGTCTGGACTAAAGGTTTCAGGTCGTCTACCAGTAAAGGAACTATACCACTCACCGGTAGAGAGGTAGGGGATGCAATAATGATAAGAGAGGAAGCAACATAGAGCAAGACAACTACTAGACGAAGACAATGAATCCACTGGTTTCCATGAATAAACCGCAAAGTGCTTGCACATTATAAATTTACATAAATTAAATTTCACTTTGAAAGCACCTTTCTCATACCGCTGTTATGTCCTACTCTCTCAAAATATACATTTATATAGCCCTTTGCTCATAACCAACAATCCCTTTCACGACAAAACGTACAATAAAAATTGTCGGTAGAAACTTGTATATAAAAATGTCTCGATAAATAAAAATTTTCATATCCTGGAATAGATTTTCCGCAGTTGAGCAGAGGTAGATATATTTTACTGAATCTTGACCGTAAAACTTGTTTTGATAATACAATTACTTGGACTCAGTTGAATTCAAATTAACCTCTTAAAACTCAGTTTGTAAGATTTTGAATTTATGGATCGATCATTGCTGATCAAAGTTAAGCCTTGAGCTGGTTAGATCAACTCTTATCGAATAAAACTAATTGGATCGGATCGAACCGATTACAGGAATTAATTTTTTATGCAATTGTATTTCTTATTAGAAAATAATCAAAAATTTTCATTATTGTAACTCGATGTGAAACTTTATTTACTTTATGAATAGTTTTAAAAATTTTATAATTTTTAATCAGATTTAATTTTACGCATTTTATAGAAAATTTAAAATGTTTTACTCATAAACGACTTTTGTAACTAAATTAAAAAAAAAAATCTATCAAATTAAATTAAAAATTCGAAACATCCTAAATGTTTTTAGTGTATAACTAGTACAAAAAAATAACGACCGCTTATTCTACTACTCTGCAATAGATGTAATTCGAACCAAAGAAAGTAAAAAGTAAATTTGAATTAAAATTTTTATATAGAAATAATCACTAAACAAAAAAAATTAATTAATTGGTCAATGAAATCATTCTCTAACAATACTAACGGCAGGAACCTCAATTATGATGTATTTTTTATATATTTGAGTTCGTCATCTAACAAATTTACTTTTTAACAAACTTAATCAAATCTTCTATTATGTTGCACGTAATATTTAGCATGTACTCAATCAACAATAATTTATGATTTAATGAATTACTACAACAATTACGAATGTTTGAGTTTCGATCCATCTTATTGAGCCAGCAGGATTCTCAACCCTTCTCAAAGTTGAAAATAACTATTACCTAAAAGATAATTATCTCTCTTGACTCTTTTTCCACTATATGTCCTAATTTTGTACGTAAATGTATATTTAATTTGGTCACAAAATTCATTTCAAGAAGTGAAATAATATTCAAAGTAAAAAAAATATACTTGGGTCGATACTATAAAAAACACAAAAAACCTTCGATTTCAGGATAATTTTTATACGCAACCAACAACAGAATCATGTTTAATTTGAAACTATCAAAATAAGTAAAATTACAAATAAATACAGATGAGGACGATAACTCAAGATCGTATTTTAGTAAAAAAAATTAATTTAAGCACAAAAGTGTATTTAAATTATCTGAGTAAACACGAAAAACATATTACCCAAGAAATTTACATATCAATCAACACATTGAGTATTCATGCATTATGGCATCAGAAAAATTAATGGAGGTAATAAAAGTGGAAATTTTAAACTCTCAATTAATTTAGTTTGCTAAAGGACTTTTTTATCGATTTTACTTTATTTCTGTCGAGATCCATATCATAAATAAGTCATTTTTCAACACCACACAAAGGAAATAAAAAACTTTATTCTTTTTTCTATTGATAAATAAAGAACAACAATCAAATATAAGTGACTTTTATGAATTATAAAAAAAATTCGAAGTCACGAAACTTCTTAAGAATTGTATTTATTAACTTTTACTGAAAAAAACCTTTACGTTTTTATAACTCAATTTTGTTTTTTATTTTTAGAATTCATTTTTTACTAAGAGCATCGACATCTACGAGAAAACCAATTGCTTAAACATAGTTAAAATACAAGCGAAAAGTTTATTTTATATTACCAAGTTGTTTTATTCGATAAAAACGAATATTCCTTAATAAATGATGAAAATGATTAGGCATCCTAACTTCACTCAAACCAGTTAGAATTCTCAAAAATGCTATTATATGCATTTATGGCTAAACTTTATTCAATTGAATAGAGTTTAACGGCGCCATTAGGCAAGTAGAACTTTTTGACATAAACTGAGTATTGTAATTAGGAGTTAATTTGATCATTTACACAAGCCTTTATATTTAACCTTTATTAGATTTATTTGCAATCAAATAAACATATTCAATATGCTCATTAAAGTACATTAGTTCACTCTTCATAGTAAAATATTGAAGGCACAGTACAAACACAATTTAAGAGACTAAATAGCAAATTTGTCGACAAAAAAAAAGAAAACAAAAAGATAGGTAATCAATACCCATGGAGTGTCGACGTTAATTAAAAGTTCTGATCCATGCAAAATACCTAGAAAGCATCATTCAACATTAACATTCATTGGAAAAGACGACTATTGGTTGTGCATAAAAGTGTGAAAAAGAAATACAAAAAGCTATAATGAATGAGTGAGAAAGCGATGTGTATACAGATGAAGGCAGAGTAGAAAGGAAATGTAACGAGATTCTTTTCGTTTTTTATCTATCCACCTGCTTGATTTTATACTCTTCCTTTACTACAATCTCTGGAATGTGGAATTTAATTGGGTCACCGTCATCCCTACACTTGGAATCATCTCGTACGTATCACCACAAGCTCTTCAGCTTCTTGATAGCTACGAAGCACGCGTAGGTCTGGCATCTCATACCCAACGGCTTTTTCAAGTCGTTGAATTTAATTGGAGTGAAACTCAGTATACATACCTCTAACAATCACGCGTCTAGACCATAGAATACATTGAAAATTCTTTTTTAATGATTCACCGTTTATTGTATTGTCTGTTCTGACTACTGTCTGTCTACCAGACTTGGTAATTTTCCAAAAAATTTATCATATGAAATATTAGGCCATATTTTTTGCGGAAAATTCTTCTATTATTTTATCAAAAAATGACCACCAATTTCTCAATAATGTTATGACTTTTCCAGTTTATTTGTTTGTTATTCATAGAAGTTTTTAAAAAGAAAAATTGAGCAGTTAGTTTGAATGGAGAATTTTAAGACGAAATGTGAAGGGTATGAATGAGGTGTAAAATGAAGATAAAATGAATAAACAATAAAGCGCGAAATTTGATGTAGGTCAGAGTAAATAGACGTGAAAATGAAAAGTAAGAAAGATAGAATAAAGTGAAATAGAGAAAAAAGATAAAATACCAAACGTATGTTCTCACTATACTTCCTCTAACTCTTCAGCTTTAGCTTTACTTTTTCAAGGGTAGATCGAAGGTCGAGAACGCCAAGGAAAATGTCTTTTTGTTCTTTTTTTACCCTATTTTTCTTCGGAATTTCTTCGTCTTTTTTTCACTATCAACATTCCCTTTTCCACCCTTAGTTTTTCATTCTCAAGTTCTTGAGTTGTATGTACGTTTTTGCCATGAAGACTCAAGAGTCTCTACAATAAGAGGGTATGCATTATATTCCTTTATTATTACCTATTGTCATTAAGAAATGAGAATAAACGATCGACACTAGAAGAATATTCCTCTTAAATAATATGAATAATTTTCATTTATCAAACCATTGTCCAAGAGCTATATCATTAATGGTTGTTTTATAGTAGATTAATTGATGTTGAAATATTTGTCAGTAAATTGGGGAAAATTTGAAAAAAAGTATTACTCCATGCAGTTTGATTTTTTTTTTGTTATTCCACGTCATGTGACTTTAAAAATATATAGAAAAAAGTTTTCACCGCTTCTGCCAAGCTTTTTAATATGAATTTTTAATAAAACCACCACGGATGATGAGAATGAATTTTAAATCGTGACATTTTAAATCACACTCGTCGATTAATAAATATTGCTAGCGTATGTTTCATTTCTTCTTTCTACCATCAGCATACTTCACCAAGTACATTTTTATCCATAACACACGAACGGTCTTGAGTTCTCACGCGAGATCCTGTCTACATACGTGGATTGCATCTCTCTACGTCGTTTGTATTCTAACCCCCCATCGGCCGCTTAACATTATTATTCATAGTTTCATGAATTTTCATTTTGCGCCTGCGGAATTGGTTGTTATATATTTTGCATATCTCTTTCTCTCTTTGTCTCTCTTCATCATCGTCCTATACACCCCATCATTCTCATTTTCTTTCCCTCTTGCTGCTAGTCTACACACGAGGGTACATGAACCCACTTGATCCATCCACGATCCTGGTGTACTTTTTGCGATTACACTCAGCGTTGCGGAAAGGATTTAAAAAGCTTACTCAACCATAAAGACCTGACGTCACACCCACATACAAACTGAACCTTTATCCTCTATTTGTTACGTTAAACATGTAAACATTATTTTAACTTAGAAGAATATCCTCATAAATCAACTGGAAAAAATATATTTCTTTTTTTCCTTATTATATCTTCAATATTGAAAAATTATTTTTTTTATCCGATTCCAAAAATAGAGTTTTAACAAATGGATTATGAGAAAGAACTTCATTTCGATACAGTACATTACTAGTCTTGCTGGAAGTTTAGTTAAAATTTTTCCATGTTAATTTTATTTGTGGATATAAGATAAAAAACATATTTAAAATAAATATAAATATAAATGGACATGAACAACGACCATGCAATGTTAATTCACTGACAGAAAACTAACTAATGATTCATTCAAAACACATCTATTAAAAAACCAATATTTTTTATTAATAAAAAGTCTATTTATTTCCCAATAAAGAGTTTTTTCACCTCAAAAGGAAGATTGAATAGTTTTTTATCATCAAATTACTCCAGAAAATATTTTTTGTAAAAAAGGTCCGAACATTATTTCTTATAAAGTTCTACCTTCAGTTATCTATCATAATTGTAATAGATTTTTCAAGCACGTAAAAACTATTTTTAACAAAACATTAAAAAATAGAGTTATCTATAACCTCATGATGGCAATAGTCTCTTAAAAACGTAAGAATAAAATCGATTTATTTTAAAAATAGCCTCCATAACTTTCTATTGTCACACTCAATTCTCTGTTCTATTTCAGCTGTCAGAGGACATTGGTTACGTGCTTTACTCCGCATTGGGAAGCTTCTACATCCCGTCATGCATCATGGTCTTCGTATACATACGCATTTACTTTGCTGCTAAAGCAAGAGCGAGACGAGGAATACGGAAGCCACTGAAACCACGGCCAACGGCCCCGCCAGAGTCGCCGGACATCCGGCAAACGAGCTTCACTCAGTCTAGTGCAACGGAAGCTCGACTGACACCCAGTATCAATACCCTGGAAAACGTAGCAACTATTGAAAACCAACCAGTACAAATTCCCATCGTCACTTGCGACTTTGCTAGTGACGTAAGTACTTCTGAGGCTGATCCTGGTGGAGGAGGTATTTCTAATATTGATGACAAGGATACACTCAAGGTGAAAATTATTACTTAACTATAAATCAATCAAAGACTTAAAAAAGAAAAAAAAAAACGAAAATGGTGATACAAGTTAAAAAAAATTATGCAAAAGTCCTTTATTTTTCAGAAAAAAGCTAATATTTTTTACTTCAAATATAATTATCTATTTTTAATGACTCAGAGGAAATTGAATGAAATTTTATTACACTTTATATTCATCGGTGGTTCAATTGCAATTAGAATTTAATTATTTACCGCTAAAGAGATATTCAATGAATAACTTCAGAAAAATCTGAATAAAATAATTAATGACTTTATGAATAAAATTAAAAAATATATTATTATAAATTTTAATATATTGTCAGTAATTTGAGAAAAACCATCAACTCATATAAGTTTTCTTCAAAAATTCACAATTATCACCATTTTTAATGCTATTCAACAAATATCGAGTCAATATTGAATTTTTAGAATAGTATAGTAGCTAATCCTTTAATAGTTTGACAATTATTCTCAATACCCAAATCTATAAAATTGGTCTAACTACAGTATCGACAGGTTCTTTTTCCCTAAGAAAAAACTATCATGTAACTTAGAAAAGATGCTTAAATAATTTTTGATTGCAATAAATTATAAAAGGAATTAATTGCGTCATAGGTAACAATGGTGATGCCGATGCAAAAGACGAATCTAATGGCAACCCTGTCGGTAAATGGGGGTGAGGGCCAATCAAGCCAAGGGAGTGTTCCAACTCGATGTCGTGCTCCAAGTGTGGGCATCGATGTCGACATGGTGTCAGAATTTGATCCATCGTCATCAGACAGCGGAGTAGTGTCTAGATGTGCTGTAGTGAAACCACTGAAGCTCCGTCTTTGTCGGCCTATATTTGGTCGTAAAGCGATAGGAAAAGTAAAACGGGATCAAGGTGAAGGAGGAAGACATGGCAACAAGGATGCTGGAACTCCGATAGAAACGAAGCCACCAAAGCCTCGGGATCCAGAGAGAGAAAAGAGAAGAATCGCTCGAAAAAAAGAAAAACGAGCAACTCTAATTCTAGGGTTGATTATGGGTAGTTTTATAGCTTGTTGGTTGCCATTTTTCTTCCTCTACATCGTGAAGCCTCTTTTTTCTGACCTTCAAATACCCGCTCAGGCATTTGTCATTGCATTCTGGTTAGGTTATATAAACTCCGCCCTCAATCCAGTGATATACACGGTATTCAACAAGGAATTTCGTAGAGCATTCCGCAGGATACTCTACAAATGAATTGTCTTAGCAATCACTCGTATAAACTATTATGGACAATAGAGACATCGAAGCTTGAGTGCACCGGGTGGTGAAGACACCCCATGGACAATGGGTGAAAGTGTGAACTACCAAGATTTCTCGAGGGTCTTGAGTAGGAGCCAATCGGAATTACAATTCATAAGGGTAACTTTTGCTGTAGAATTAAGCACGAACTCACATTGACGATTCCTCAAGTGGCAGCGCGCCGAGCGTGTTACCTAGAAATTTGCCGAGCCAACTTAAGCCCCGACCCGATTGCGAATTCGTTCCAATCAAGTACTTGCGAATCTACAAATCAGGATATTATCTCTGAATTGACAATAGCTCCTTCAATTCTAGCATTCTCAGTTATATCTCTCGTTCTTGTTCACTGCTTTTGTCTTTAAATACAATTATCTTATGAATTGGAGCCACAACTGCATCAGCAGTAGCTTCCATGCTCCGTTGAATCTACATGCCAGTGACGATTGCGACGAATTGTGAATATTCGCGGCGGTTGACATGCATTCTATCTACTGTAAATGTAAATAAATGTACACATGTATGGATGTAAGTTCATAAAGAATAAGCAATGATATTGCGAACAAGGAATTTAATGTTGAACGTACAGAATTTTAAAAACTTTTTCTCCTCTTAGAATAATCACAAAAATAAAATCTGTTAATCATCATAATATAGCTCTTCAATTTTCAAATGAGATTTCACAATTTTAAACACTGTAAACCAGAGGTGTGTTAAAATAGCACACCTTAAGCGTGTTCAATATCAAATTACTATACAAGAAATAGCTATAAAAACAGTTGTAACAACTATCCAAATAATTAGAGTAAACATAAGGATTAGTGTGATGGCAATCTACTTCGGTTAAACTTTGGATTACTCCTACAACGATAAATTTTTTTCAGTGTAGAGCTTTGTAGTTATTTTTAACACGCTTCAAGGTGTGTTAAAATCTATGGTTTGTTTGTAGAGTTCAACATTGAAGACGTTTAGGTATGTTTACTGTAACACACTTTGGATTTACAGTGAAAGATTTATTAAATTATATTCTTTACATACTTCTGTACAAGTAATCAATAAATTTTTTTTTTGTTCCAAGTAACTTTCATCAACATTAAGATATTTTGAACCAAAATCAACACATTTTACAGAAATAACATTCAGTGTATGATTTTTCTCTCGAATATTTCTTTTTCTTTTTCTATAAAAGCTAACCTCATTTTCTAATGTAAAATAAAGTAGCAACTATATCAATCCTCAAAAAGTTTTCTTTGCACTCATAAAGACAGATTTAAATGAACGATAAAATTATACAAATGCCTATGCAACATATTTATAACATTTTTTATCAGTTTGTTATTTCCTTAGTATTTTCACACGCATAAATGGACTAAGAGTATTTTCTCTCGCACTGTTGTTGGAGACGTTTCTTGAATTGTGAAAAACACGATAGAAAAGATATATATTTTCTTTAAATAACTGACATATTTTATTCTTAAAACATCTTAGTGATAATAACGATTCGTTATTGAAAAAAAATATTTTTCTATAAATCATAATTTACAGTCAAAATAACCTTTGGAAAATAAATAATCAGCACTCACATGAATATTAATTTTTGCAAAGTCATAAAACTAAGAAAATTTATTGTCACATTTGAAGAGAAATAAAAATACCCATTATTTCCAGCAGTTGCAAAAAAGATATAAACTGTGAACAAGTTATAAAATAAAATTTAAATCACTTGATATTGTTGTTTATTGACAACATAAAAGTTTTTAATAATAACTGTTATATTTTACAATCGTGAAGTTTATTTATTCTCTGTTACAACCACCATTAATGGTACCATTTCAATAATACTTAATACAATAAATGTATGTAAACCACATACATTGTACAGACAGACAAACATTACATTTTGACTATGTTACTTAATGAATCGATAACTATCATGCATCTCCCACATCCTCTCTTATTAGGGCAAACCTTCCTATATCGTGTTCATTCGCTAATTCGACCAGTTACTGGTCTAACTGGTCAGGTCACATCAACAGCATTGTTCAACCAATGGGTAGGATTTACCGATAAGGCTATGTCACTTCTCGACAGATTATTATCATCACCCCGATCAATAACACTCAGACGTGATCGTCAGAGCTTTGCGTTTTGATTATAATTATTGGACCAGCAGAATGTTAGAAATTAGAAGCATAAACAACATGACGTATAGCACATAAATTATCTAAATACATTTATTACCTTAAAACGAACCATAATTATTTATTCAATTTATGTATGAATTTTATAAATGGATCAAATAGTTAAACTAAACGAATATTCTTGTAATTCGAATTTTTTTCACATTCATATTGGCATGGAAACTAAACGGAAAAAAGCCCATTTTACTCATTGTTGTTCAATAAAAATTATTTATAAACAAAGAAAAGCAATAATACTCAGTTAACAAGAGGTTCATCAACTGAGCTTAAAATAATTATTAACGTATAATAATTTCATTGAAAAATTTGAGTAAAAAAAATCCTTTGTATTTGAAAAAAAACTCGCATTCGGGTCGTTGAGGCAAATTAATTATTCAATGTTCCCTACTACCAAAAGTTGGTCGATTATGAATATAATAATTAGGACTGGCGATGTACTTATTTATATAAAAGAGAAAATAAAAAAAAATGTAATATTTGTTTAATAACTTCTTATGCGACAAAAAAAAACTTCATACACAAAATTATAATTGTTATATATACATATACATAAATATATATATATAAATTGTATTATATACAGATTATATGAAATGAGACTTTCTCGTATTTAGTAATAAACTGTCTTTTTAATAGTAGCAGCGAGAAAATCTTATAGGTGCTATACATTTTTTTAAATATAACGTGCAATTTAAAAATCATAAATCATCTATACACATATAAATAATTATGCACATATTAATAAAAAAATGCTATCATGATTGTAATAATAATATAACACACTACAAATATTATTATTAATAATATTAATAATAATAAGATGAAATAATAATTAGAAGTTAGTAGAAAAAAAAGATATTTGGTAAAGATTTTTTGCATTAGGCAAATTAACTTGTAACTTGTAAACTTTTTAAACAAAATCTCAATGTGTACTGCAGTTATTACTACTCGATGATAATAAAACGAAAATATATGAACGATCTTTAAATGATTTCAATTCTGCAGTTAAATAAATTAATTTCGTCAATATTTACTTTTACAATAAAATCAATTTTGAATAAGTGCTTACGCATTATTTGTGTGTCTCACTAATTAATTAAAAGTAGAAATTTGAATGCGATACTTGACATATTGACATGATAATATAAAATATTCTGTGAATAAGTATTGTGTGTTTATTGATAATTTATTTCAATTTATTGAAGTTATGACAATTCATTCCATTAATTCATTTTCTATTGATTTTGCACAAACGTAATATTGTCAGACTGCTGCTCTTATTGTCTATATAAATATGAATATGTGTATAAGTGATTCATATTTATATATAATTGACAAGATAGATAATACACTTTATAATTTCCAATCATTTATACTGTTAATAATTTTCTTATACATATAATATACTGTTTTATTTTTAATTCTTTTAAAAATAATTTTTAACAACGTTCAAGAATAGGTAATTAATTATTGAGTATAATAATTTATTATAGATCGTTATACAATCACATAATGCAATGAAACAATTAATTTATTCTGAAATTGCTTCAAATATGTTTAATGATTTAATTTCACTTAATTGTTTTAAATTAAATTTAAGAATAAAAATCATTAAACATTTTAACCCGCATACAATAATTTGCTTATAATTTTTATCACTTTAATAACCATTATAAATAATAATAAAAATTCAATAACATCCTTGAAATTTAAAAATCAATTAAAAGTTCATTGTAGACTCATTTGTAAGGGAGCGTTTTCAAAGTCATTAACGTTATTAAAAAAATCTTTGGAATTAACTGTCTTTTATTTAAAAAAAAAAAACGTTGCAATATCATCATTAAATGTGACAAAGTCACGATCTATAAAATTCAAATCAAATAATTCACGACAGAAACTGACACATTACGTTGTGTGTAGTTCAGAATGAAAAATATTCTATTAATAATATTGGAGCAATGAAATCACTGTGATATCACTAAAACGCTTTCAAGATATGTGTTTAGGAGTGACAAGCAGCTTTTGCATGGCCGTGCCTCGGCGTGGAATAAGGTAAATTGAATTGGACAGAAAAAAATGAAACAAATGTATATTCATAAAATTAAAAAAGAAGAAAGCCACGTTGAGGAAGTAAAAAAAATGAAATTTACAGTAGTAATTGTAATAATTGATTGTAAATCATAAATGTACATTGGATTATTATTATTAATATTATATAATACATAAATATATATATATATATTAAATTAATTCTACATTCTGATGGTTTTAGCTATTAAAATTAATTCTAAATAACGCATTGTTATGAAATTATTTATGTAAATATTTATAAATAAAATAACACTTTCATGAAATCAATAATATAACTTAGTAGTTCCTCAAAATTAATATTGTAAACATTATATGTAATCTGTATAGATTTGACATGTACACGATGTATACATGTGTATGTATGAATAGAATTATTATAAATATTCCCCAAAAATTGTCCGAAATAAGATTATTCCCGTAATTGTTAGTATCAATATTATCAATATGAAAGGAAATTTTTTGTCTAATAGTGTTGATTGTTATAGAACAAAGTGAATGAAGAGAAAAATTTTAAAAAATATTTACATTAACAAATATAGTAATCATGTAATTAAATGAAAATGGTTTAGTGTAAATAACAAAATTGAAGGTGAGAGTGTATATTTAATTCTATTGATTGTTAATTTGTTTTTGTGATGTGAATATTGTTATTTTTAAATCTTTAAGTGTTTAAGATCATGAAGGAAGTATTTTGAGGATTGAATTAACTTCCTATCTAATTGGCTATTAAAATCGATGATGTGGTCGTACAAATTAACGATCAACTAATTGCCCATTATGATTGATGTTACCTCAATTGCTGAGAAATGTCAAAGCACATTTGCGCCTGATACAATTGCAAAATCATTCTGAGTATTTAATGTATTTTGCTTTTTCTCTATATCTTATTTATGAAACCGAGTGTTAAAAATTTATTGATTGATAAAAAATGTGTGTGTGTGTTTTTTTCCAAATAATAAATGATCAATTGTTAATAAGGTTGATTTTATCGATTTTATTTATTCTTTCGTTTGAAACGATTTTGTTTTATCCTGAATTCATAATCAAGCCGTAATAAGAAATTTTTAGGATACATAAAAATCGTGGTTAATAAAAATAATTATGATGATAATGATGGTATGAAAAAGCCATAAAGTGGAAGAATAATAACATGTAAGTCTTCAGTGAATTTGATGTGAATTGTAAAATATTCACGTTTAATAATACCACAGTAGCAATAAAAAGACGTTAATGCTAATGATTTTTTTATAACATAAACGTTTCTTAATATGAGCTGCTTGTGAATTCAACAAAACAAAAAATTTTAATATTTAAGTATTTTCCAAGTTGAAAAATAAAACTTATAACAGACTTACTTGAACATAAATAACTTTGAATACTTAAATAAACATGAGTTGCTCATTATTAATATATTAATATTAAAATTGTTTTATTCGAATTTATTTTAGGTCATTAATATTTAAATAATCATTCTACAGTAGATTTCATTTTACCAGTCAGGTTGACAAAATATATTTAAGATTGACTTTCCACATAACAGGAAACTCTTATTTTTACAAAATCCTCATGTAACAAATTTTTAGACAAAACAACAAAAGACTATTCTACGTGTGAAACTACCAAACATTTTTGACACATTTCATGTGCAAATATAGCTAGCTACCAGTTCGTCTCAATGCTTATAAATAACTAAACTTTTCAAAAATAGCATAAAAACTGATGCAAACTGCTCAAACAATCAGAATAAAAAATCAATATTAAGTTTGTAAAATAGAGTGAATATGTTAGCGTAAAAGACAAAAATAAAGGGAAAAATCAATGACTTGATTTGTTTAACTTGTTGCCATATAACAACAAAAAAAAAAGAAAAATACTTTTACGACCGCGGGCTTCACCCTTAGTCTCTCAATATCATCCTAGACATCTATCTATAGTTTTACAGCTAAATGAAATTTTATTCTGCCGAAATATTGGCTAGTAATTCCTTTCGTTTCAATAAATTATTTTTAAATGTTGACATTCAAACTTGGTTCTTGTAGCGCTCCGTATATATGTATATGTGTAGGTGAACAAATAATATGTCTATTTCCGTGTGGTGTGTCGAAATTGTATATTTAATGTGAAACTCAAAAATCGCACGCATAAATTTCTAGTACACAAGATTCATAAGACCCTTGTGCATTCAAGGTAGAACACAAATGTAGTAATAAATAGAACACAGTGAATAAATCAAATAAATAAATATATAAATTTTGTAGAGTAAGTTGTGTTTTACAAATCGTTTGACATTAATACTTGATCTATAAAAGTCTTCCATTTCTTCCGCAATTAAATCTATCAATAATTAACTGTATATAAATATACTCACTAATCATTTCTTTTATTAAAACACATAAAAATTCATAAAAAATCAATTGAAATACAGGTGAATGAAAAAAGAAAGTGCTATCACCTGAACCGTCTCATCTTGGACTGTATTCAATTTTTCTATTTTTTACTTGTATTAGTCGAACAGAAAGCGAAGGGTTATATTTCGTGCTTGAAAAATCTAAAAACGTGCAGCGTTTCCTGAACACAAGCTGTGAAGTTGAAAGCGAAATTGTAGGTTTCATCTTTCGATGGAAAATAAAATCGTAAAGAAATACATTTCGCATTCATAAATATTTAAAAGCAGATGAAAAAAAAAATTTTATTTCTATTGAAGTAAAAATGGTCAAAAAGTTGACAAAAGAAAATTTATTATCTACGACTTTTAATGTAACTGAATGGAAAAATATGTAAAAAGTTTTCTGACAACATTATTATTACATTAACTATAATAATCGACCAACAAAATGTCATTAATTCGTTAGATTAAGATGGTAGAAAAAAAATCAAAACGAAAACTAGATTGTTAATAAAATATATGTGACTCTAAGCAATACTCTATACCATCTTTATACATACAAGAAAAAATTAATTTATGTTTCTAATTTTAATTAACCATAGTATTAAAGTAGTAGCTTTTTGATTAAAAAAATAAAAAAACTATCATACGATTACTTTAGAACAAAAACGAAAATACACCACTGTATTATATACTCTAACTGTCTGTTTGCAAATGCAATTACAACTAATGATAATAAATAAATGAATATAAAAATAATAAAAATATTGCGAAGGGATTGAATGTGAAGGCCATGCGTCGTCCACAAATGGATTAAATGGATTATGAAACCACGATGTATACAACAATTAAACTATCAATAATTTTCAACCTTATTTTATAAAATGAAAATAACGCAAAAACGAATAATATTAATAATAATAATTAATTATAATATCAATAATTATAATACGAATATTATATTAATAATGATGATGATGGTAATAAAAATAATAAAAATCATAACCTGAATCTATTTTACTGTCCTGACCGTTTTTCCTTTATTTTCTAAAATTCATGTTTTCTTGTTTTTAATTTAATAAAATTATTCATCACATTATTTCATTTTGTAGCAAATTGCTGGACATGACAGAGCTCGTTAGTGGTTGCTGAAAAAGAACATGAATTTAAATTGAATGTATCAGTGGAGACATAAAATTGCCAGAAAATTTAAAATTCTGAAAAACATTTATTAATGTTATCCACCCCAAGATCATAATAACAACCCTAACGTCTTAAAATAAAAAGTGTAAATCACACTGTTTTTGTGTTATTATTATTACCAGCTTTTTTGTTATGCAAGTAAGATATATTTTATGCACAGCCATAAAAATCTAGTTGAAAAGCTTAAAGCAAATACAGAAGAGATGATAAAATGGTATAAATATATGTATATATATATAGATAATTTCTTTTCGAGGTTACCGCTCAACTACCTTAAACTATACTGGAGGTTATAGAGATTCTGTCCATAAATATTACTTTTTTCACATTTCGATGCCCCTCTGTGGATACTGTTGCTTACCACTAGCTTTCACCTATACTAACTACATATGTCCCATTTTTCTATTTTTCTTCTTCCACAATTCATTTTTACTCCTGATGTCACTGCTGTTTTATGTCTTACTCTACTATAAGATTCATATCGACAGTAATAAAAAATTCCCCAATTTATGCAGCTGAATATTGAAGAAAAAAAACTTTATAGAGAAGTTATAAATGAATATAAATTTCGTCTATAAGATTAATCTATAAATTTTTCGACCTGTCAGTGTTATTAAAAAGTAATATATATTGAAAAATTTTTATGGCTTTTTAAATAATGTATAAATTTAAAAATTCAATAATAATATTGTCCATTTTGATATAGAGGAATATTAAAATAATATTTTAATGGAAATTAATAGACATATATTCAGTTTACTGCCTCAATAGAGATCAAATTAAACGAAATGATTATAGTCATATTATTTATACAATATTTGAAACATAAATTTACTCACCATTCATCGGGAATAATTAAACAATATAGGTTATCATAGAAATATATTTTTTTTTAATAAATAAATGATTTTCTTTATTAAATCTAAATATTGAAAATTGATAAAAACGTCTACTGATAGTTTTCAATCTTAAATTTATGCTTTACTTTTCATCACTGTTAGTCAATTTATTATAGATTTCAAAGATTTTCCAAATGTTCGTAATGTTACTGATTTCAATATAAAATCTTTTAGAAACCAGAAAAAAATTATAATATACTTGAAATCAGCAATAAATTTGTATGATTCATAAAAAAAAATTCATCATTTTAAACAATAAAAACTTGTTTCATTCTCAAAAAGTTTTATTTTTGATGTAAGTGATTAACCCACATTGATCTCAGCCGTTTTCAAAGTATAAAAGATACAGAATATAATAGTGTAAGTAGAAGTCATGGCATATGCTTGATAAAATCTCAAAGAAGCTCATTCTGACAACACTGGTTTAATCGACAGTGATAAAATGACCCTTCATTTATTCTGAAACTTAGGGTTTGAGTTAAAGATAGCTCCTTCAGTTGAAGTCAATCAATTGAGCTTAACATTGACGTGACCACAATAAAATGAATGTTTATCTGATGCTTCTGTGTGCAAAAACAAATTGAAGACGGCGAAATAGAAACATAAATTCTATCTAATCAATTTTATTGCATGTAGTTTCTATGTTAGAGTGAGAAAATGTGGTATCAAGAAGTCGTCGAGTACGAATGTTGAATCACGAATCAACGGACGTATGACAAGATGTCATTTGCCAAAAGTTTTCTATTCCCAATTCCAATTCCAATATTAGAACGTCACGCGCGGAAACGGACCGGGTGCAACGAATCACGTAGGGAGAATGATAAAAATAAAAAACTTGAATAAAAAAAGCTTAAGGCTAAAGAAATCTAGAATGAGTGCGAAAAAGACAAACCTTAGAATTGGAGATACGTTGTCAGGTAAAGATCGTCATCGAATATTGATAAGAAAAAAAAAAGAATGAGAATACCTAAGAAAGTATAAAAAAAAATGTGGATGAGTGCGACTTGGTGTTGAAGCTGTGACGACCATTTGGATAGAATATGGAAAGTTCGTAAAGTAAATTTGGTCAGACGCGAAGAAGAAAACTAGATTTTGAGTTTTAATTCAATCCTCTATCCTCCTGAGTACTTCCTTTCTTATCTTTTTTCATTTTTTTTACATTTTTTATTCTCTCACTTTTCGACAAAATACATCTTTTCTAGCCATTTGTTACTTTCTGTTCGTAGTTTTACACTTTCATAAATATTTTTGATAGTCCATATCCCCTTTGTCTTCTCCCCAAATAAATTTTGTGTTTCTACTTTGAAAACCTTTTTAAAAAACATAAAAAACTTTTTGTATTTAACAAAAAAAATATTTCAAATAGAAACGAAAAAATCTGTGTCTGAAATAAACCATTCATATGACGAAAAAATAAACAACCAATTTTAATAGGTTTTAGATTTTCATTCATACATACGTTCAATTAAAATTTTTATAAGCATAATCATATAATATATCATCGAAAAAAATTATTTGTTTAAAAGTTTTTCCTTTAATTATTTTTTTTATCGAGTTTTCACTCACCCTTTTTATTATTGATAGAAAAACCAAACTAAAAATATGAGTGTACTTTAGTGGTCTGAGTGTGACTCGAAAGGCCCACACGATTAACTTTCAAGTGGGAAGAATGACAAAATGTTTTTTGTCTTCAAGGTATTTATCCCGCGAGAGCGATTACTTACAAATTGTTTTAAACCACATTATTTTTATGAAATAACAAAAAATGAACATTTTTTTCTTCTGAACAAAAAAGATCTTACGTCTAGAAATAAAAATATTTGCAATTAAAGATTGCGACTTTACCACACAGTCTAATGGTAGAAAGTAACGCTTTATAGTTTTCCAATAAATTTTCGAAAACGGAAATTACGATTACGTTTTAAAAAAAATCTGAAAATCAATGAATATGTAATTAATGTTTCAGTAAAATTTCATACAATTTTGACGTTCATTTATTGAACGAAAAATTATTAAAATTAATTTTCCGACAACAAATGGAAGAATAGTAATGTGGTGGTACATACATACAAGTAATGTCGATGTATTGGTACAGGTCCGTACCAATACATCGACATTACTTGAAATACAGGAAATTATTGATGGTACTTTCTACATATTATTGACTATTACTTATTTCGTATTATAAATACTTTCTGAATATAATTTTGCGAAAGTTTGGAGATTTATTAGATACTTTTTTTCATATATAATTAATTCTATTTGGCTGGGGCACAATGAATTTTGATACGGGCTCTCGGGGGCTAACTACCTTAAAATCAATGTTTTTTTCAGTGGGAAGTTATTATAATGGGTCCAATTTTACGAATTCCGAAATGTGACATATGTTCACGTGTTAAGACCCCCAGAGTCGAATACAATAGTTTTTAAGTGGACGTGTGTTTGTATATTCGTACGCTTGTATGTGCATTCGGAATTATTTTTCGTCTCGATTATCTCGAGAACATGACATCGACGTGGGACCAATTCAATTTGACGCATAATTACGTAACTAAAAACTGATTATATTTCTAGCGAAATCCTTCTAGCCATTTTTTATGAAGAATCAAAAAACTGGAAGAAATAGTAAACTAGCTAATTTTATTATTCTTTTAACTGGTAAGTTAGCGCCTTTGGGTCGCACCCAGACTACTGATGTTTATTATTATAATTGTATGAATTATCATTATTATTATTATATCAACTTTAATTATTATTAGGAGATCAGGCGTGAAAGTTTTACCTAAATTGCAAAATTTAGTTAGTTTGTAAACCGTTATAATAACTTCCCATTGGAAAGCTAAAATGCGACTGTGTTATTGAAATGTTACCCATAAATATTCTATTCACAAGAAATTGTTTTTTTTTTGCAATTATTTATGTTTTCTATCTATTTCCTTTTCAATTTCTTTTGATTACCTTCATATAATTCTCTAGAATATCCTAACATAAAGTCCAAATGTAAGTTTCAACCACGTGTTACATCTCCTTTCATTCTACTGTATCTTAAAAACGAACAAGAACTCTTAGAAAGTCTGAAGTTTTCTTAGCCTTTCTGATGCTTCCTTTTTCCCTATTCGAACGAATACAAGAATCCCTTGGCAATTTGGAAACTTATCAGGTATAGAATCTTTTCAATGATAAATCAAGTCTAAAAATTGAATGAAACAATTTACTGGAATAATAAATAGCATCTGAGAGTCTACATGAATAAAAACGAGTGAATAGAGAACATGACAAATAACAAAGGTATCATTCAATGATAAGGCATCTTTTTATTTAAAAAAAACCCATATACCGTATTTTCAGAAAATACATTATAGTAAATTTAATAATAATGTATCAAGTGAATGGAATAAGGAAATAGAATCGTAACAAATTAATGGATATAATGAATAGAAACGTGAATCATCATTTTTTTATGTACTTAACAAACTATTTATATTTCCAACGTAAATAAATAAATTTTCTGCCCCTTTTTATCCATAGAACACTAGCAAATATCATTTGTATTTTTCTATCCCACAGATGACAGTATCTTTCAACGAAATTCTAGGCTGTGATTAATCATAGAATTAAAATAACTTGTAAGAAAAATAATAAGCATAAAAATAATGTCATCTCAGTGTAATCCTAATTTATTAAGATCTTATTAATTTTGTTAGATTAAGATTAGAAATTATATTTTTCATCGTACCCCCGCCGAAAGTTTGGATTCTAGCCGCTTTTTTAGGACGCAAAATAGCGGAATCTTGCCTGACCCAATCACTACACTTTTTCTCTACAATATTCCTACCCTCGGTGTTTGACTGCACTTTTTTTCCTTTCCAGTAGTATTAACTCTATCGCTAACAGGAGAGTGGCGCTGATGTAGATGTTTAATCTCTAAAAATTTATAAATTCGACACAGCACAGTGGATGCAGGAACCTGGACTCGATCTCTCGATGTTGAGCAAAATTTCTCGTGTACAGAACTTGGATGGGTGACCGCCGGGAACACCAACGATTTTTCTCTACTTCCTGCTAGACCCCCTGAATGAAAAAATCCCACTGAACCTCCCGAATTTTTTTTTACGTTAAACCCCTTGAAATTATTTTTGCCGCTGAAGCCCCTGAATCGGGAATTATGAAGGGGGTTCAGCGGCAAAATAGAAAAATATTTTATATTATTTTTCTTATACGAAAAAATAATTTTTTCCCGCTGATGCTCCTGACTTCAGGAGGTTCAGCGGCAAAATAAGAGTAAAATTCTGACTCGGGCTGATTCTAAGGCACTGTGACTTATTTAACAAACATCAACCAGTCTGGGAGAACTTTTAGGAGAATGCACATCGAAAGTAGTGAAATTGCTGAAGAACATAATGAAGAAGATGTCTTCACCCTCAATTTCATCCAGTTCCAAAAATTATTGCCAAAAAAATCAGCCGACAAATATACAACATGTTATAGTGATGCTAAAAAAAATTTCAATACACTATCATAAGAAATAATAAATATCAAAATAATGTTACACTTATATTTGACTTATTTTTATAATAATTATATATTTACATAAAACTATAATTTAGTATCATCGCAAAATAAAAAAATAATTTCTATAATAAACACTCTGTACTTAGTTTATCATAACTAACATCAATTAACTCATATCATAACTGATTCGCGAACTTCGTGGCACAGATATGATGAAAAATAGTATGTACAACACGGGGGCAAAGTAGTACATCACACCCGGGTTGGAATGTCTTACTTTGCTCCCTAGTTGCACAATATACTATTTCAATGATTTTATTGAAGTAATAATTAGAGTGAATTATCATTTAATCGAGAAAGTATTCGAATGTGAAATAGAATCATGCAATCGAATTCACTTCATCTGATTACACGTTGAAGTGTTCCAATTGTTATCACTTTGAAACTTTTCAAATTATAAATGTTTTTATCCGAACAAATACTTTATGATGCTCCATTATTGATCCAATAACTATTACAATACTTGTTAATGAAACCTTTTTACGTGTAAGATTGTGCATCATTAAGACTATATCAATAAAAATTAAAGATTTAACACGTATAAACTATAACTAAAGATAACTAGAATTGTAATTTTTTTCTATTTTCAGTTGATAATTTGTTTTTTCTCGAGTTGTAGCATAAATCTGTACAAAGTAAACATAATCATTCTCGAACGTACATTATTATCAACATGAAAATAGAGATGACAAATTGGGAAATTTTCATAACGAACATAGGCAAACAATAAAAAAATATGATAAGCTTTTATACCTGAAAAAACAGGATGATTGATCTCTTTCGATTACATTTATGCCCACAAAGCTCGCTTTTGCTTCTATTTTTAGAAGCTTCTACATCATTTCATTTGATCTCCAAAGTCTACATTACGTTTATTTTTGTCCATCAAAGGAATATTCTACTCTAATAATAATTTGAAAAAATCAAGAAGATAATTTTATGTTTTATATGAAATATAATATTCAGTAGACTTAAAAATAATTATAAAAGAAGCCAAATAAAAAAAAATGAATGTTAGTGCATGTATTTTCAAATGTTCTAGTGAAAATACTATTTGTTCAAAACTAGTTATTGCACAACAAAAACAATTAAAAGCTCGATAATTAAATTCTGAGTGATTTGAGCAACTAAATAAATATTTTTCTGAGGAAAATATAGAATTAAAAATATTCAAATGTATTAAAATTTACATTAAAAATTGTAGGAATAAACAAAACAAAATACTAGTATGTGAAGATGAGATCACATCAAACACAGGACTGAAGAAGATTGAAGTAAACATTGCAGTAAGGTTAAAGGGGTTAAGAGCATAAGCTTTCAATGAGCTTAGCTGCAGTAAAGTTTGAAGAAGGAAAATGATGTATCCAATAGACTGTACGCGAATATAAAATTTGTTTAAAGAAATATGGGTTTACTCATATGTGATGAGGTGATAAAAAAGTAAAGAAAAATAAAAATAAGTAAAAGCTTATCGGTTAAAAAGATGAGTAAATATGACAATATTTATTATTAAAACTAAATAGTACATAAACTTATTTTTACTTTGTAACTTGGATTATTAATTGCTAAAAACTGTAAGTAGAATGATAAATATAAGTAATAAACAACTCAATAATGCTCGTAAACATCAATAATCATTAAACAGATATCTAGAGCTATATTTTGAACGACGATGTATACTTTAGTACGGAAAAGTGCAGTCATGATTGTGATAACGATAAGTATATCAAGTTCCATTGAGAATAAATATTCCCGTATTCATTAAAAAATTTCTTTATTATTTTATAGCAAAACAAACAACAATCCCTTATATGATTTAATATAATTTAAATTTACCGTAAATGTCTAAGTATTTATTATATTTTTCCATTAATATGAGAATTCGATATTCACATGATTTAGAGAATTATTAATGGACGACTGAATTAATTAAAGAGTAATTCAGGTATGTATTAATGGACCATAATGAGTATACAGTATCGTTGTAATAATGTTAACTGTAATTGCAAAGATGTTCATAAACATTATTTATTTAATGTTTCCAAAATTCAATTATTCCTGATATTCCTGTGTTTAGAGACACAGTAATCCACAAAGCAGTCAACTCAAAGCAAGTTAATAAAGGGATGTTTATTAAATTAACACAAGCCAGTTTCGAATTCACTTAATACCATTAAAATCACCTTTGTTCACGTAGAAATAACAAGGTAGAAACCAAGCCTGAAGCTATTTTACTTTATATTTATATATATTATATATATATATGACTGTTAAATAAATGTAAGACAATGAGGCACTAAAATAGAGAAAAGAGAAAATTATCTTTAATAAAATGACGAATCAGCATTTGGATGCTACTGTTAAAACACGACAAACAACAAACATCAAATACAACTATTATTTTTTTATTTTTTCAATCTACTAGGATTAGCAACAAACTTTTATGAAGATTCTTGTTTGTTAAAATTTTTATAAACTTTTGAAAGCTCTTATGCTAGTAAACTATTAGAAAAAATTTATTCAAAAGTTACTCATTTGACAATCGATTGAGTTCAACCAATTTTTAAATCTTTTTTGTGTAATTGCAATAAATTCATCAAAAAACGAAATAAAAATTTGTTGTTTATCATTCAAAGCTCTGCAATTTATTGGAACTTTTTTGTTCAATTTAATCCAATTTCGTCGCTACAAAGTACACAGCTTTCTTCACAATTTTATCGTTCTATCTCTCCTCGATTTGTTTAAATAAAAACTATCAACTCTCTTTAAGTTTTGCAATAGATGACTGTTGAAACAGAATTTATCCTGTGCGATAGGAATATAACTAATATAATCAAAGTCTTAATGATTCTTTCTGGACAATTTAATTTATTAATTATATTACAAATAGAAAAAATTACATCATACTAATTTAAATTTACTTGACATTTTTTTCTAAATTATAAAACTACATTTTCGTTTACTCTTAATTTATGTTTAATAAAATCTAAAAAACTAACTGCATTCTGAATGTTAATATTTTATTTCTACACTTGTAAAGTTTGTAAAATCATGTAGATAATTTTGACACGTTTAAAGCGTTTTAATTTTTCACGTACTAGAAGTATGTTTATTTAGTACACCTTGTATGTCCACTTCGAATATTCAAGATATATTACAGAGAGAGAGAAAGATCTCAAACATTGTTATAAAAATATAACTTCATGCACAAATCGATGTTACATTTATTACTGATACTTCTACAATGATAAACAAACACAAAGTAATTATGCTAAAGAATATTTATCTCGTATTGTTTCTCCATATATATGTTGATAATTTATAAATAATCATTTATTTCATTGATGCAATATAAAATTCAAATATTTAAAATAATGTAGATACAAAATGAATTTCATATGAATCAAATATGTATCAATAGGACGTCTTCATTGTACCAACTGTATTAATCTCTTTAATACATTATTAATGTTATGCATTTAATATCTACAATAATATAATATCCACCGAATATTTTTTTAATTTACCAATAATACTCTTAATCTATTATTTACCGCGTTTAAATACGTTACATAAAATACTACTAAAAGTTACATATTTTATTGGTTTGACATTAATTATTTGAGTTTTAGGATTTTCTAGGAGAGTGTTTGAATTTATTTCTTCAACAAAATTACGCTTCTATTCATAATACATGTTCTAACAACATCCAACTCTACCCAATTAAACTTCACACAACTGAACTAGATTTCTCAAAACTTATATTATGTTTCGAATATTGTAGAAGATATTATTTTTTCATATCCTCACTGGACTTATCATCTAACTCGAATGTGAAATTATGAAAGTTGAATGCCTGAGGTATTTTAGTTCCTATAGGATATATATATATTAAATACTCAATACGGTATAAGTTCTCTGTAGACGCAAAGTAGATAGTAAATTATAAACACATCGATACATACGTGCACATACGAACTTGAATCTGTCAGGCTATAGAATATACATTTAATGGGGCTATAAACATCGTTGTATATAATGTGTAAGTACACACACCACTATTTGTAATATCCAAGCTTTACTTATGACCTGAGCTTTAGGTCTTTCTCAAGTTGACCCTTTTCGTTCACTTTCTATATTCATCCCTGAGGTTCTCTCGTTTCATTGGCCTTTCTCTCGACTTTTGCTCTTTTGGTTTAACACCTAGAACCCAGATTAGACACTTTACATTTCAGATTTGGAATTTGTAAAAAATAAACAAGCACCAAACAGGCAAATAAAATATAATAAAATAAAATAATACGTGAAATTTGGAAAAAGTTATAAAAATAAAATTATATTATTTATTGTCATTTTTTTAATTATAAAAAAATAAAAGTACAAACAAATATATTGAAATTAAATTATTATTTCAAAATAAAATTTTGTTGTTAATATCGTAAAAGTAATATTCAGTAATAGAAATAAGAAACAGTTGTAAGCGGAGAAAATATTTACTTACGATTTGTTATTATTAAGTATTTTAATGTTATTAATAAAGTAAAATGTTATTATTTTAATTAATTTGCTAAAAAAATATAAAAGAAAAGAATCTAGTTACCTGTGACACTATTAAAGTTAATCAGCTCCTTAAAAAGAATTTTTTTTCCACTTTAGTAAGTAGAAAAATCTCATTTTGGTCTGACATACAGTTCACTGCAAGCATAATATTCAAAGATCTTCATTAAAATCAATTTGCACGTATTATCCGTAAGTATAAGTAAAATAAAAATTGATAATAGTCTTCATTAATTATTTTTTATCAGTAAAGCCATTGTGTATCATAATACTTCGAAAGTTTGACTTTGTACTTGTATAAAATTAAATGTAAAGTTTTGTTCTTCTTTCATGAAAGTGAATTTCTCTTAAAAATTAAATTTCCAAGTAATTTTCTATAATCTGCATTTTTAGATCAATTTAAATACTTTTTTTATTATAGATATGATGGAATATAAGAAAGAAAGTTACAAACAAGAACATGCAAATATAGAGTAAGTCAAATAACTTACAAGCAAAGTTTCCCCCAAGTTTTACCATCGTGTTGACAGAATCTCAAAAGATTTCCCATACCGTGAATCAAAACTACGTTTATTTTATTAAAACTTTGCAATGACTAAGAATCATTATATTTTTTTTTATTTAAAATTTTGTTAGTCCGTTCATTTTCTCACCAAACATTTTTTATTTACAAAAAAAATATAGCGAAATAATTTAACTCAATTATTTTTTTTTAGGAAAAATTTAATGTGTACATCAAGTGCAAAGCCACCAACCAATTTATTTTTCTGCACGCAATATAAATAGAAAAACCACTTGATGAATGCAATTGAACGGCTTTTATTTACGCAGTGTCCAGAGAGACAGCAAAAAGTAGCCATTTGAACGTATTGAAAATACAAGGTTGCACATTGTCCAAAACTGTAGTGTTCTTTTCACAAGTGTGATGTATTTTGCATACGAAAATTCAATGGTTCAATGTGTGGTCTAGTTTGACGCTCTTGGTTTGATCCAGAGAAGCAATCAAACACAGACAAAGTAACCTGAAGTACTTATACAGTTTTGACGTCACAAAGAAATGTGGGTTTTTGCCAAAATTACTTTTATTTTTAAAATATCCTATATAATCTATTTCAATAGAATGTAGTATAAGTGAATAATAAAAAAAAAAAACACAATTTTCAGAGATCAAACAAACGCAATTGGTTCTACATATTGAAAACATCACTTAAAATTGTTAATATTAATACAAGAATGATCGTATAAACTATATTTTATACACAATCAATTTTTTATTGAACGAAAAAGCATAATTTTCATACAATGTGCATACACCAACTTTTTGCCTTATTTTTTACTTGAAACTTGATGGAAAGGTTAAAAGCTTTTTTGTTATATTAATGTGAATTGATAAAACTTTTTGATGGATTGTCATATAAATACCGTGTCGCTTTAATGTATGAAATAAATTTCAAAAGTATAACATTCCCGCAAAAGCTTTTGAATTCGATCGATGAATGATACGTAAACTTTAGTAAAAACAACATTAAATAAAAAAAAAAATCAATCAATATTAATCATAAAGCTATTAATACGCTGATATGGATAATTCTCAAAATATTCGTCGATTTATTTTAACTTGTCTATCAAAATAACGTAGTATCAAACTGACAGTTTTCTTATTACTTCTTTTATTATTTTTTTATTTAATAAATTACACTTGGAAAATAGATTCTGATGAATAAACGTAAATTATAAGAGAAACAATAAATGACAGAAGAACAGTAACATCCTATACCTAACGAGTGATTCCTCGTCGAAAAGAAAGAAGAAAATCTCCAACAATCCTAGATGATCCTTCCAAGAAGACTCTCTACTTTCTCTCTACTTCTCTTGGTACCACAAAATAATCCTTTGCCGCAAGAGTTTTGTGTTTGGCTCAAAAGCATCTTTACTCTTTTCTGTCTTCCTTCCAAGTCTTATTTCCTACTGCCCTTTTTCATTCATTTCTACGGTTCTTACTTTTTAAATCTGAACCATAAAATCTACAACTTTATTTTACTTGTTATTAATTAAAATTTATAGTATTCACGTGTTTTCTGAACACAAGCTGATGAATAATAAGATTCCATCAGAATGAAAAAACCCTCCGGAATGAAAAAATAAGGAAAAACGAGAAATTTTTATCATTAATACATTTTCTTCTATTTAACAATAATTAAAGTTGTGAAAAAATAATAACCTCGAGTAATTCATTGAAATAAGTGAAAAAAAATATTTAAAAATTCATCTATGGTTTCTACTAGTTTGATAAGAAATCCATTTAATTGAGTACAACCACATATCCCTGGACAGAGAAACATCAAATTCTAAGTTCTGAAACTTTAGTACTTAAAGTTTTGAATTGATCAAACTTGAAGGGATTCATTTTGTAACCAAAATCATAGTATTAACAAATAAAAATATCATACACAAAGTTGGTAAACCGAGATTTCATTCTCCAACAAAGTTGGATAATAGTATATATGTTTATTGAGTTGATTTTGTAGTGAGAGGTTTTAATCAGAAACACCAGGATACAGGCTCAATTATGCGGCTGAGGGGAACCACGAGGTGACCTTAGAATAGTTATCTTCAAGAATGTATATAGGAACAACATAGACGAAGATATAGAAGCAAGATTATACCTGCAATAAACCAAGTACGAGCTGCAAGCGCATTAAATAGTGGCAAAATTGACGGAGAAACTAGAGAAGAGATTATACCTCAGGGAAAATTTGTAATCCTGGCTTGTAACGGCAATCGGACTTGTTCTTCATGACAAATGACTAGATGTCTGTCTTTTTAATACCTCCATTAATACACAAACAACTCAAGAGTCTCATTAGCTTGTCAAAAGAAAACATAACATTCTTTTAATTCTTATTATACGTATATGTGATAATAATAAGAAAATATTCCCGATTCTAAGGCTATAATATTGGCATAGAAAATTTGTGCAATATACGTACTAAGTGGTATTTAGCTCTACCAAGATTTTCCTATAATTAGGTCACGTGTATCTATTATTATTCATTACCAATAAATTACTAATAACATTAAGAAATTATGTTGAAAATTCAAATATCTTACACATTGTTTCATTCAAGATAAATTCAGTTAAATGATACTTGCTGTTAGTTTGTTTTTCATATTTACAATGAAACTATTTTTATCAACTCTTAAAATTTAAATTATTATGCCAAATATCATAAACATGAGCAGAATAGTTATTATTTTAGAATTGAATAGTCTTCAAAATGTTTGATATTCTAGATAATATACTGAAATTGAACAATTGGCAAAGATGAAAACTATTATATACTAGAATAACCTAATATCAATATAAAATAGTCTAATCTAAAGTGTCCACTAATACACAATTCAATTGGAATATCTCTTAGGGTGATAGTTCGACAGAAGACGAAGACAGATCGTTCAATAGTCCAGGGAACAATTGAAGCATATCGGTAGCTGCCACCAGTTAACTTGTTCTTGGTCTACTTGTATTGGTTCAACATAGCTTTCACTGGACTATAACTTAGTGCCAACTTCTTGTTCTTGATGAACGATCTTGTTTGAACAAAGCCAAGAAAAAACTTTGAAACTTATCGTTGATAGATTTTCATTATAGAGTCTTGACTTCAAAGAAAATGAATCATATAATAGTTATGGAGACTATCATTTTCCATCTTAGAAGGGTAGTTAAGCATCTGAGAAAACTACTTTCAACATCTACAGGCACAGTTTTAAAACATTCTAAATGTATATATGTGTATATATAGGTATATTTATGAACATTTTCTATCTCAATTTCTCTTCCATGAACATCCAATTTCTAATTTTGCGCTCACACCTTCTGGTGTATGTAAGCAAGTCTCAGGCAATCGACTAAACCCTCAGGGTGTTGATAAACGACCACGTGCCTCACTCATGATGGGTAGCATGTACACATCAAAACTCTCATGCTCAGTTGTGGCTTCAATTTGAACCACGTGAGTTATCAAAAGGTATTATATAAATAGACAGAGTTTAATCTAACTAGGATTTCCAGTGTTAGCATAATCATTTTCACTTGTTATATTATACGGTGTTGGAAACTGATAATAAATATTAATCTAAAGAACATTCAATAATATAAAAACATAATGAATTATTAAAAGGGGGAAAATAAAGATTTACTTCGGAAACGATTAACATCTTTTTTCACTAATATTGCGGTAATAATTTCTAAGCTAAAACAACATGGTATCTAAAGTTTTGTAAACTCTCCATTTCAAAATAATAACAAAGACAAGATATCAAATGAATAAGTGTTACATTATTTAGTTATTCTAGTCACTATAACTCTGCATCTCAATATAAGCTTCTAATAAACGGAATCAAACATTTCCTCTTTTAAAAAAGCAATTTAGTTTTATACAATATTGTTAATCGGATGCTTTTAACAACGTGATTCAAAATTGGGAATAGAAAAAAATTTCACAAACATGAATTGAATTTCATGATCAATCTCTTTGAGGAGAAGGTGGGATTATGGGTCACTTTTTGTTTTTACTGAATTATATTATACTCTGTTAAATTATCGCTCGCAAAATAAACGAATGAACTATATTAAAGACTGGACCATAATCCTACCTTCTCCTCTATTACTTTATAGAAAACTATATGTTCAAAGTTACCGAATATTTTTGATAAAAATTAAATTTTACCATATTCAATTCAATCTTTGTAAATAAAAATTGGTCATTTACTATTCTGAACTAGGAAACATCATCATTAGAGTTAGTATCATAAATTTTTAATTTCACTGCGAGTGACTTAAATTTTTCACAAAAGCAATTTTCGTATTCTCCGCACATTTCAGATAATTTAAGAAAATTGTTCTACCTCTTTGAAATAAAATATGTCTAGTAAATTAAATAAAACACAATGCTTTGCATTCGTTCTTGACGATAGAACGAATGTCAAAGTTAAGATTATATTACTTACGTATAAAAGAAACCGGATAATTCAATTCAATCTGAATAAAATCTGAATAAAGACAACAGTGAAGTAATAAGCTATACGTATTTTTCAGTATTTTTACATGAAGATAACAATTCAAGAGTACTCATTGCATAAACTATACACTCGATTGGTATGGCAAGTGTCCCGGCTTTTCTCTGCAACGTATCTGCATTCAGTTGCCATAAATTTTTTCCCTATTTTCTACATTTATGTTATTTTCTTTTATTCTCTTCGTGGTATTGCTTCCTTTACCCGGTTATAAGTTAATTTTAATTTTCTTATCCGACAATCACTTGTATAATATTTCTCGTTGCATTTCTGGTAGAAATTCTAAAGAGACAATCGAAGGAAGTTTCAAGAATCTTTTATAAGTATTAAAACACATACTAGCAAAGGAACTTGTAAATCTGTTGAAATTTCTTTGATATTTGCTCAATTTGTACTAGCGAAAATAGAGTTTTTCGATATCTACTAATTTCGTTATAAAATTATGTATTATCGAAATGCTTAAATTTATAACGATTGTATGAATATTTTCAAAGTTGTTCTTCTCTGAATAATATATTTAAAGTTTAAATGATAATATTATTTTAAAATTAATTTTCAAATAATTCTTATGAAATACGTATTGAATGAAATAGAATCTTAAAAAGCCTACAAGAAACATTATTTAAAATATTTATAAATACAATTATATGTTTTAATTAAACAAATGTTATCACGATTGTAGAAAGAATTAAAATTCTAAGCATGAAAGAAGCTCACGAAATAACTAGTAAATACTATCAGACATTTTAAAAAAATGAATATAACATATACGCTTGTGGCAGAATTAAAATAAATGAATTTATAACGTCATTGTAATATTCCTTGTGGTTGCTATCTCAGTCACGTATCTCGCGATATGAGACCACGAGGATTCAAAAGCAGAAAGTCGAGAGAGCGGCTGTAAATGTACGTGTACGATGGTCCATAAGTACATCAGAAAGTATGAGGACGTGTACAGGCTAATCTCCATGAACTACCCCCGTGCTAATCGAGAACCAAGCAATTAATTTGAGCACGCACCACACCAACCCAGTAGCATTACCGTCAAGCGTATGTGTCGCTTTCTAGGGGGAGATGCA
The DNA here is from genome assembly GCF_013357705.1 of Chelonus insularis. NCBI lineage: Eukaryota > Metazoa > Arthropoda > Insecta > Hymenoptera > Braconidae > Chelonus > Chelonus insularis. The sequence continues at coordinate 30,205 of NW_023276635.1, read as the reverse complement.
CATTTGCCAACGAGAATCGGGTGGTTTTCATCCACTAACCACTATCCGAGATGCAATATTCCCTGTATTATATCTTCGTACAACATCTCCCTTTTTCTTCTGTAATATCACTAATACTTGCATTCATTTGCCAAAACTTGAAAATTGTCCCAGTGGAATTCTCACGTATACGAGCTGCATAGTATAGGGGAAATTACTAATTGCTTCGCATCGATCATTCTGATATTTGAACATTTTTGTTCACTCCACATGTTGCACAGCACGATTGTTGCCGGAAGCGGAAATAACCCAAGCACTTTATCCTAAGGATAAAGTACCATTGCTCCTAAACTCTTTAATTTATTTCTAATGATATTCTACAACTATACAACTTATTAAAGCTCAATTATACTTACTCTTGATAATGGTTAGTAAAAATCATTATTCAAACTTTGTTTTTTAAATTACTTTTTATATCATAAGTAGTAAGATGAAGTATGAAAGGAATCATAGCTAGATCTATTTATTAATAAACATAACAAAATATAATTTAATTAAGCTTTACTTGCTTCATAGTAAAAATAATCATTATTATTATTATTATCAAACTGTAAAGAAGGCATTTGATAATCAAGATACATAAGAATTGGAAAAGTAATGTGCTTTTTTGAATAAATTTAAATTAAAAGAATATAAATTATCAAATAGTTCGAAATATAAAAAAATTTTGTAGGGAATTCGTGATAACTTTGAATTATATAGAAGTTCAAATTATCACAGGTTTGAATTAACGAGAGTCGATAGTAGATATTATAACTTTTAGAGATTATTTTTTTATAAAATCATTTAAAACACTTTTGATCAGATGAATGATCAGATATAAGTTGATAATAAGATATAAAAAGAATGATGAAAATAACTTATGCAAAACTACATTAAAGTTAATACTACAAGAATGTAAAAGTAACTCAAGAACAGATCGTCGTTTAGTTTAAAACAAGTCAAAATGAAGTGTATATCTGTATAGATCTTAGACTTTTGCTCTACTCAAGATGATAACAAACACAATGTCGAGTAACTGATGGTGAACGAAATAGAAACAGTGAAAATGGTTCAACTGTCTGCAAATATTCTAGACTGAGTTGAAGTGAAACAGGAAGAAGGGAAGCAGTTGATGACGGAACCCAAGAGAAAATAGAAAGACAGCGAGAGGAAAAGAAAAACGTATCGGTCTGGGATAATCGAGAATCCAAGTCCTTCCAAGAAACTATGACTTGGTTGAGAACTCTGAAGAGATATAGATCGTCGCCGCAAGGCAACCTTAAGTTCATCCCTTGCCAAGAGTTGCTTCTATGGTCTAAGAAACATGTTTTATATGTATATATATTTCTATATACCTTCTAGTTTTTCTTTCTGTACTCCTTTCTACTACTCCAGCAAACACTGTTGTCAAAATTGACCAACATGATAGCATACATACTTTAGTGGTGGTTTATCTGATCGCATAGTCCAAATAATTCTCCCAAATTTCTCGATATACTTTTAACGCTTGGAGATGCCGACAGTTTGTATACATACACTCCAAATTCATGTTAAATTCCATTCAAGCACAGGGAAATTCCAACGGAAATTGAACTGCAAAATTCAAATATGAAAGTAATATTTATCGTGAAGTTTTGGAAAAAATATATCAAAAATCGGCTTTACTCAGAAATCTGGATAAACTTATATGACATGTGTAATTCTTACAATTAAAATAAATAATGATTTTTAGTATTTATTAATTATGGAAAAATTGTTTTAAATAATAAAAATAAATCATTTCTTCATATGTCAATAATTTTTCTATGCTCTGAAACATTATATTTTTTTCATAAAACAACAACAAAATTTTTAAAATTACTTCAAGATACAATTTATTTTAACATCATCTCAGAACGCTTTATTATCATGAAAATTTTACAAAGGAATGTAATACTAAAACCAAAATATGAAATAAAATTAGTTAGTCAATTATGCAAAATACTCGTAAAGTATGACGAGCATCTGAAGAACTTTTATTTTATTTCTTTTCCCTTCTAACTATTTCTCTTTGATGTGGACTGAGGTCGGATTAACATGGTTTAAATTTCTACTCAGCTCACGGGCTGTCTCTCAACGAAACATGAGGATTATGGTTACCAGAGAAACCTCAATCACAGATCTCTAATCATGGGATACAGCCCCCGATCTCTAACAACAGTGCGTGTAGTATTTTAGCAAATTTTCCGAAGTAGATTAACAAGGCAGAAACGAACATAAGCCACGTAGTAGTCAAAATACCAGACACGCATAAGCTTTTCGAGCAAGTATATACTGTTCAAACTGAATACTAGGATCAAATGATTGAACACCACATGCACGGAATACGAATGCCCTCAAGTATCACAGATCAGCGTGTCATCAACCGAAAGAATCATTTCATACATGCTGAGAGACTCACGTCAGTGAAAACAGTCGTAATCGATCAGACTGTCGATACGAACTTTCATGTGGATTTGGATATAGACGGGTGATGGATTTTCCGTTACAATAGTAGACATCATTTTATGATAGATATTATTTACTTCCACTCACTTTTTATCACATATTACTTCAACAATAAATAACAGTTATATTATTCAAACAAATATAAAAAAATCGTTTTCGTTGATATTATTATACATTATGTATTTATTCTGCCATTAACGTGCATAAGAGAAGTAATATTTATAAAAAAAATAAAATAAAAAGTATTGATTTTCGCTTACAATGATTATGATAGATTTTCATGACTTTATCCAATTCAGAACCCTTAGAATCCATACAAATGGGTTTTAGAAAACTGTCTGTCCATCTGTTTGTTCAGTAAATGAACTACTATCTTAAGAAAACGTCTAGAAGTCTTTTTTTTTTGGTGATAAAATTCAGCCTTCGAAAATGTTTTTTTTTCTTTACTGTGATTGAGTATTGTTCTTATCAATATTACCCTCAATTTATATACTTTTATTATAGAGTTACAATTTTATATGTATGAAAAAAAAATTGTCATTATATCTTGAGAATTTTGGTGACCAAAATTTCATCATACCTTCACACGCAAGCTCGTGTGAATTTCACTTTTAGTTTATAAAACAATGTTCTTGCTTGTTTTCGTGCCCACACAACATAAAACTATAACTCACACTACAACTTCGAGTATCTTTGAATTTGTTGTTTTGTTTACATGTTACAGGAAGTTTTATTTTTATTAATTTATTTTCTAATCTTCATTACAAAAAATTGTTATAAAATATCAGCCTCAATGAATTATTTATTTAAATACTCCATTATCATGATAAAGTTCACACCACTTTATCTGAAGAAATATTTTCATTCTTTTTTGCCTAGGTGGTAAATTTAGTAGGTAAACAAATATAAACTACCAAATACTCCGCTGAAATTTTTGTAGCAAATATCACAGCGATGTCGTAATGCACATGGTAGTAAAAACTCGAAAAATCTTAAATTGGCTGATTCAGCGGAAAGTTACTTACTAAAAGGTGGAATATAAGTTGAAGCTTTTATGGAAGAAACCACACTCAACTTACAAAAAAGCTCAAGTTTGTGCTGAACGGAACAATAAAGTTTACAACGATGATATCTACTCGTCTTTATATTTCTCGTCAAATCAGATTTTTTCGATAACTGATTTTTATATATCAGTGAAACTCAAATGTTTGATCTTTAGTCGTTTTTCATACTTTCACTCTACTTTTAATGAATCGCCTAGTTAATTTTAATAAATTTTTCATTCTTATCTTTGATTCTTTTATTTTTAATGACTGAATTTTAACTGTTGAATAATAAGAAGTATGATTTTTTTTATTTCGATACAGTACTTTCAGTACTTTTTATTCCTGTTCAACTTTATTTATAGATTATTTGCGAATGATTTATGTAAATTTTTTTTCACAAGTATCCACTTTTGTAAACAAAAAACTCATCAGTTACGTGACTTTATGCATTGAATATTCCTTTAAAAACATATTTAAGTTTTTCATGAGTTTCTATTTTCTTTTTTTCTTTTTATTTCTTCCTCGAATTTTCTTTCTCATTTCCATCATGCAAAACTCTCATTTCAAACAAGTAAATGAATTTGTAGCTGTTATATTTGCTTATTAATTTTCACGAAGAAACAAGCAAGTTTAAATCCTCTAGTCATTTTCCTTTTAACTCATAAAAATCCATTAGAATAATCAAAATAATAAATCACGTTTGTGTTAACACAAGTTTACTTGACAATATTTTTGTTGTCCAACGTCACAATACTAGTAATTTTGAAACCTTATTTAACCTAGCAAAGAAACTTTAAATATTAACATCGAGTGTCTTTATTACAACCTCAGTCTGAATTAATTCAGCTTCTTTTGAACTTTCTACGTTCATTAACATCAATACTTGATGAATTTTCTTGATCATTACAAAAAAAATTCAACTTTTGTTTTATTTAAATATTTCTAAATAAATTTCGACAAATTTAATTAAAATGGAAACTACAAAACTTATTTTTTTTCTTACAACCTAAAAATTAATCGCTTAAACTTGAGCTTGAGCAACTCTGATATTCTGATTTTCAGTTGATTTCAATGAAGATACTGGTAATTTTTTATAAAGATCACTATTACAGTTAACAACCTTATTGATCGAAGTCATTAGCAAGATTAATCTATCGAAATCAGGCATTGGCCAAATACCATCAAATAATAAATTTAATCACTGAAATACGTCTATTTCCCTGTTAAATTGAAGCTGCTTTAAACGACAGAAAGTCCAGATAATAAAATATAGGTGAGTGTATTGAATAAAAAATATCAATTCAGCAACTTGCAATCTCATTTTCCAATAAATTTCAATCGAAAAATAGTATTATTTGTTTTCAAAGGAAAAAATTTACCTCTTAATTAATATCTTCATAAGAAATTCTCCAAAGATTTATTCATTTATTACAAATGTTCAAAGTAATTAGATCCATTATGAATCGAATTGCATATTTCACTACCTTTTTCTATTGAATCAAAATAAAAAAAAACAATGTCCAATGTTACTTTCTGTTCAAATAGCTTTGAAGACCTCCCTAACTACTAAGACAATCTCATGAGAAACTGATCACTTTGTGGTCAATTAATTTTAACGAGGTCAGAGAAGTCCAATAGTTCTAAAGGAACTCACACGTATCTTGTTAGTCATTGTGTCCATACATATAAACCAAAGTTAAATAAACCGAAAAAATAACCAAACGATAGAGCTTTTTTAAGAGAATTTCTTTACTTTTCAAGAAAACGATCGAATAAACTACCGACATGCTATTCGTATATTAAAATACATTGCCATGTCGGTGTCGTAAATCTTCCAGATCTGAGAAAAATACGACGAGCAATATCGAAAGTAGTTTATAGCAATATGTGAAGTCTCGTTCAATAAGATCACTGAATGCGTTTTTCAATAAATAGTAAAAGCGTGCTCCGCACTGTTGAACACATCACCATTATATTTCACATTCAATGTACCTAATGTCTCTTTTATTTCAGCATTTGTACAAGCATAATAACTATTTTTAAATATCTTCAATGAATATATCATTATTTGTAATCATATCGTTTTATGTAGTACTGCATTTTTTACTGTTTTTTCTATCTCATCTTTTATATCTCAAGACCTCATGCAAGTTTGAGTGTTTGTAGAACCTCCACATTCCCGTGCAACCATTCGGTAACCCGAAAGATAATATTTATTCATGAAAACATTTCAAATTCCGATGGCAAAATTGCTGGGCTCATGTTCGCTTTCACCTCATGCCTCTTTTTTCCTTATATATCTGTGGCTTCCCTCCACCTTTCGATTGAATTGTTGCAATATCTTGTTTCGAGACAACGAGAACTTGATAGTCGACGATTGCTTACAAAATTGTATTCTGAAACAGTAAAACAAGATTTCATCAGCAAAGTTTTGCCCAAAATTTAAATATTTATACTGCTGTAATATTTTCAATCTATTTATTCAAACTTTATTATTGCTACTATCATAATTATATTGAGTAATTTATTCTTATCTAACTACAGAATAAATTGAAATTATTTTATTTAAATAAACTTTTTTATCTACAAATCTTAAGTGCTTCACAAGATTATGATGTCTACAGAAATTATTTGTTTATGCAAAAAATATAAAATTAAAATAAAACGTCAATATATGCCAAAAATTCAGAAATAGGATATATTTTAAAGCTTATAAGCTGTATTTTAAATAAAATCTTTGATATTGACTACTGCAGAGTTTTTATTCGAACCCTCGACAGTACTTTGAGGGTTGCGTGCTGAACAAGAATGTGTTATTTGCTTCATTGCAAGTTGTACATTTATCATGTCCTTGTGCTCCCTTTGCGAATTGAATCGACAAACGAGAAACCTATTACCTTGCAATTGAGAATTAGAGTAAGTGGAAATCGCATAGATTTACAGCTAAGACAGTTACTTTCCTTATTACACATACAGTCACGTATTCGTTGATACATCATGCTGGAAATAGAGAACAATTCTACAATGCACCTTGTTAAACATGACAAAGGAAAAGCCTGAAGCAATCATACTTACTCACGAAACAATACGAGTACGTGAGTTCTGACTGATACAGAAATATACACTAACAGTTCGTCTACTCATCTGCTACCAATCAGCTTTATTCTTTGGTGTGAAAAGCTGTTATCCAATATCCTGATGGTATTTCTTGAATTCAAAGCATCAATTGAATCGATAATAAAAAGAAGTCTTGATGAAAACAAGGCGTTTACAGGAGTTAAAAGAGTGTTTCCAACGGTCCTCAATACACTTCTCAAACTTTTCAAGACTATGAACCAGACGAAGGATAATTAATTTTAAATTCTTTCAAGAATAAATACAAACTTTTTTTCGTTAATTTATACTTTTTTACAATGTAGTTAATTGCAAAAATATTTTTAAGAAGCTTGAAGCAAATGAAGATTATTAATCACCTTAATTGATGAATAGTTTTTAGTTATGGTTTAATTTGTATTCTGATTAATTTAAAGCCTTCGAAAATCATTTAGTTTTTGAAAAGCAAAATTCATTTAAATATTCGAAAATTTATGAAATCAATATATATATATAAATTGTTTTTGAATATTTCACTAATTTTTAATTTGATTTTGCTTATATTTTGAAATATTTTTTATTCACAAGTGAATTGTTTATTCACTAATCATATCATGTTTTAATTATTAACTTTTCAATATTAATTAAATTTTTATCTGACCACCGGCTCGTTTTTTTTGTACAAAATTGTATAAACTCTCGTTAACAAATTTTATTAAAAGTGTTTTTTTTCAAATATAAAAACTTGATAAGCATCCGTTTTTAATTGTCTCTATTTTTCACAGTAATTAATTATCACTGCTGGTATCTGTCGGCCTGATATTTTTCATTCTTTCTATTTTTCTTGTCTATGTACTCGTTTTTTACCCGAGAGCCTCATTTTTTCAGTTTACATCAAGATAAGGAACCAACTTGTACCGAGTAGTTAGATGTGTTTACATTAGGATATCGTACATGTTCTCTCTATTGCTTACTCGCTTCAACAAATGTATGCGTTAGGCGTTTATCATCGTAAATCACGCATGACATGCACTCACTATGGGGGTATAGGGGCTTATTCGATCATAGCAAGCTGGTCTACTACTACATATTTCAATGTCAAAGGTTGATTAGGTAATCGGTGAATCTTTCAATTGAAAATACGCTGAATTACATCATCGTATGTAAAATTGCAAACAAAGATAACACAGAATTTATCAGAATTTGAGTTGCAGGCAATATAAACTGATATCGAGAAACAATATCAGTACAATTTTTTTTTGTTTACTATTACAGGTATCAAACCATGCAATTTCAGTTATTATAAATTACTAAAAAAGGTTTATTCAAATTATTAATTTCTTAATACTACATTTTATTAGTAATCTAAATTACAATACTTGACTTGTGCTTCAATTTACAGACATTATCCCTATTTCGTTTTCATATAGATCAAAAAATTTTATATGAAAAATATCGTCTGTAATGTCATATAACAAAGTATAAAAACTTACATAAACTTATATTTTCTATTAAACATTAACTTACAATCAATGAACAATATCTGCATATTTTTTCTTTTTCTTCATTTTCACAGGTATTGGAGCAGGCATTTTGAATAAAGTGCTATAAAAAAATCATTTTATTTAATACTTGAAACCCATGTGTAATAGATATTTTTATCGCTATAAATAGTATGTACTTACTGACAAGTTGTACAGATTGGGCTAAATTTACAGAAAACTAGCAAAGAAAATAAATAGTTATCAAATGTCACTTATTACTTTAATAAAGCTAATATGAATGAAGAAATCAAATTAAAAAACTTACTTGATAAACAAATAGAACAAACATAACCAATATCAACGAGTTCATGATGACAAAAACAAGCAGCTCTGTAATCAACTTTTACAGGTGGTGGTAGAACGAGTTTTGTTCGAACTGCTGGATCAGGAAGGAAAACCCACTGCATTTAAAAATAATAAATCAATTATTCAAGTATAATAATAGACATATTTTATATTTATTCAACATTAAACTAAATAAAAAAAAAATACCAGTAAATATTGAAGTAATCCAGCAATCTGTGGAATTTTCAAATAATTTCCACCCGTTATATCACAAGCCTGTTGTAACAACGTTAGCTCTTGATCCAAACTGCATACATCTATGATTATACCCTGCGTGATCATTAAAAATAGAATAATATAAAGCAGAAACATAATAATATACACTTTTTATACACGGAGAGAAATTTTTCACTAACTGTAAGTGCAAAAAGTGACCAGTCTACGTTTCGACGTTTTTGCACTTACATTTAGTGGAAAAATTATCTCCGTGTAGAACATAGAGCATGGTAAGCATTATTTTTCTACTAATCAAAAAAAAAATCAACAATAAATTATATGTATGCATTATATTATTATCTTTTCTTGATTTAGACATAATAAAATTAAAGTAAATTGTATGAATAACTTTCTCCATTCAATCAGAAGTTTATCGAGATATAAAAAATAAATTTTGTTTCAGTATTGAATTTTTAACAATTCAAATTGATAAATACTTAATCATATTATTGATATGAGTTTTGCAAATGAGTTATATTTACGGCTGATTAAACCCATAATTATATTTTTATTGAAACTGAATTAATTGTGCGTTGTAGCATAAATGCTTACTGATAAATCAACAACAAATTTTGATAACTCAATTTATCGAATACAAATACACTTAAAAATGTTTTTCTATTAATTTTTTTCCCCTTGACATCACAATAAAAGCATAATTGAATGTAAATTACTATTAGAAAAATACTTACCATTTTTTGTGATGTGAAGAATATATTCATGTAATTCATGTACTGAGTAGCAGAGTCATTGCTACCCGTAACAATTAAAATTCTAGAATGAAGTTTTACTCCAGGTATTTTGTCACGTTCCAGACGTGCAATATAACAGAGTGCTAATGACATAGCACCAGAAATTAAGCTCTCTTCATGTAAATTTTTAACACTTGCCAATTCATTGACTATTTCTTTTAACTTTTGTCGTATTGAAAATTCAACTAATGTAAATTTTTCGTACTGCCCATCAAATTGTCTTATTTCAGTCACTTTGTCGGTATCTGGATATAAAAACTTAGCCCCTTGACTGTGGCACGCAAGTATAATGAGTTCATTGTTGGGCGTTTGCATTAAATGAGCGTTTGCAAATACTATCACTGAATCAATACATTGTGTAAGAATTTTTGGATCATTTCTCTCAATTCTTTGCATTGGATTCACATCTAAAATGATTGTTAATACGCTTTTATCTATCTCTGCAAAAAAAATATTATGATAAAATAAAATTAATTTAATTTATGATCCTCAAAAATATATTACAAAAAAATTTAATATTGTTAATTATTATTATAAATAAGTAAATGAAAGTTAAATTTTTAGTAATATTTAATTGCATGATTATTATTTTAATAACTTTAGCAGTATTGAGGTTATAAAATTAAAACTTTAATATTTGAAGAAAAAAAATTATATCGTGTACAAATTTTCAATTTATTTCAATACATACCACTGGTCCCATTCATTCTCGAACAATTATGATAAATTTTAATTAATAAGTATTATTTCTACTGACTTTTTTAAAGAGTAACTAAATCGATGTTTGCATATTTACATGCCAGTATTTTGATACTACAACATACTTCTTTATCATCTGCTGATACATCAATGCACAATTTTTTGGGCTGATAAAAGAAACTAGAAAATTATCGCGCAACATTGAAATCTATTCTTTTAACGACACTTTGCACTTTTAATATTAATGCACTTTTCATGGACTACTTTTACAATTCATAATGTAAACATATCAAAGATCAATAAATAGTTTTATTTTTTTCTAATGATATTATCATAAAAATACTTTATCTTGCAATTTTAATACTCTAAGTTACGAACAATAAATTACTCAATAAAAGATTTTAGGTATTAAAATTCAAAAACTTAAAATTTAAAGCTATTCATATTTATTTTTCACATAATAATTTTATAAACAAAAGAAATGATAAATTTAACTTTCTTAACTAAATGTATACATTTAATTAAAACCGAGTATCATTTAGAACACATAGAATCAATTATTGATTTTTCTCTGTCATGAGTCTAATGAAAGCCTTCTCAGTAGCATAACACTTCATCAATTTCATAGCAGTCGTACAGTCGGTGTCACCTTCTGCAAATAATAAAAAAGAAAATTTAAGAATTATTGAAGTACTAAAAAATTCTATTATATAACTCTTCTCGAAAAATACTTACTCATGTCCTTGCATTTCATCATGACTCCTTCAATTTTGTCTTCAGGGAGATCATTCAACATCCTTTTGCGGGCTTTTTCTTCATTCAAAGTTCCGTCTGCATTCAACTAAAAAAAGATTAAATGTATCTAATGAATGTGAATAAATTAAAAAAATGTAAAATTCAAATAAAATCCTTAAACTTACAACTTTAATCTTTTTCATCATACAAGAAAAATAGCATTGTAAGTTACTGTCATCTTCCATCCATTCACCTTCCTTTGCTTTGTCAATCATAGCTAAAAGAAAATTATACAATATAAAAAAAAACTTAAAATCGAAAAATATTCAATGATTATTTTCTATTTGAAGTATTTTCATAGTTTCATATATTACAATAAAAAATATCTTTTTAAAGATCACTTGTCAGTCCGTTCGAATATTTGTCACAGACTGATAATTTTCAAACCATTTGCAACAAACATTTAAAATTCAAATGAGAGATGAATCTCAATAACTGATAGACATGACTGAAGTTAAACTTGGAAATAAAAAAGTTCTTTATCAAAATATTTAAAACTTGAATAACGGTTTGTATACACGAATTAAAAATGATGATTGTATATCCATCATAATTTATGGAAGATGAATTTGAATAATATTATTTAATATTAATGTTAATTTCAGTACATACTCTCAAAAAAATCAATAAAAAATTGTAATTAAGTATTAGTGCATTAATCAAATAATTTTGATAATTTTTATTGAATCTTTCATAAAAAATAAATTTATTCAATGAACTTACTTTCATCAACTTTAGTTTGCTCTATACATTCTTGTCTATATCCTCGAAGCTGAGCTAGTTTTTTCTCAGTGAGTTCACTCTGAAAAGTTTCGATTAAAAACGGTAAAAAAAAGTTTTTCGTAATCTTTGACATAAAATCATAGCGTAAAACTATACTTACAAAGACTCCAACAAAGCAAAGAGCGAAAATAAGAGCAAGAACTTTCATTTTGTGTCTTTTTGTGTTTTCCGCACAATAATCTATAAGAAAGCCTGTGAATTACTGGTCACATTTTCCAAAGAAGTCTCCTCTTTTATATGTTAAGGATAGGTAATCTTCAACGTCTAACAAGGTTATTAAAAATGGTGGGGTTGTGTCATACAAGATTAACGCTAATTTTTACTAGATGTTGATAACTTATTTCGATTTGAAAAAATACAAAACACCATTTGCTAAAGCAAACAAAAAATCGTAAACGGTAAAATTTAAATAAAAAAAAACTAAAAGTGTGAAAAAACTGAGCATTCGTTCAAATTTAAACAACAAATAATAACCAAAGTTTTTTCCTTTCTTGAATGTGTCTTTTGTTTTTTATTCTATCCTCTGACCTTTACTTCAGTGACGATTACAAACGCACAAAAGCTAATTATAATGATTATGGAGAGATCAAAGAGACCAAAAATTATTCGATAACCTAGATTACATCTGGTATGATTATATAAACTATTATTAGCATTAATACAATCATCTTCAAAGCAACATATTGTATAATTGTATATAGAACATAAATTAAGATATCTACTAAGATATCGAGTAAATAGGAATTAACTGTAAATAATTACACAAAGTTTCCTTCAATCACCTGATTAATTACATAAAAAAATTGATTCGTTGGACTATAAATATAGTTCAATAATATCGTAAAAAAACAACAAAATTAATTGACACATATGTACTTTACTATATTTTCATTTATGCATGTGCACATATTTCAATAAACAAATTATGATAAGTTTGATAAAATCATTAATTAAACAAAGTGGTCTTGTTATTCTCTTTGTTTTCTAATTTTTAGAAAACACAATATATGATCTCATTAATGGAATCTTCATCATTTAGATTAGGAACATTAAATAGTCTACTTAAACTCTGAACATCGGTCGAGTTGACAGACAGTTAAAGATTTTATAAATTGAATCTTTAAATAAATTTAACATTTTTATTTTTTTAAAGATTTAAGAAGAGCTGTTTTATACTGCATTGAATAATATATAATTAAATATAATACATCTGTTATTCAAGAAAGTGCTTATGTGAATAATGGTGATAATTGTTGGTGACACTGATGATAAAAATTCATCAATAATTCTATAATTGAAAAATATGCATTCTTATGGAGTTCTGTTTACTTCTCTAGACTAAAACGTTTTTGAATTTTTAATAGTTAGATAAATCTTACTTAATACAAATTTCTTACAGATATCGTTAATTATTCATTTCCACGCATATTACTGTCATGTTTATTGTTATTATGTAATAATCGACTGTTTTCAAAATGAATATAACTTTTTATGTAGTATTCAATGCAGTTTTGAAAGGTCACTACATGTTTATATCTATTTTATAATTAAAACCAATATGAGACGTCTGATAAGAAAAACAAAACAAATAAAACCACATAATTGTTAATAAAAATGACATAAAAGCTGTATTTAAGATCTCTTCATCTCTGATTGTATCGAAAAGCTAATGAGTATATTGAATAAATTTTATGTTCTCTTCAATATTTGTTCTACATTATTGTTGTTAGAAGTTCATAAAAAATGTTATCACATGAGTGATACCCTATGACAGCTAGAATCATAACGTTGATTAGGCTCCTAGGGACGTTACATTGTCTAACAATTTACAATAAAAAGTATTATTTACTCATTGCATCTTCGGTACAATTGAATTTTTTAGGAAGCCTTTCGATTACCCACATTGTGTGTTGTCATCACATAGAGGATCATTACATTGAACACTATTACATAAGAGATCGCAAACAATGATTCTGTGATAAACTCTTTATGATAGTTATTAATTCACAGATGCTATTGTTATATTGTTAATTAATATTCAATCAGTACAATAGCTGACAATATGTTCAATAATCTTGTTGAAATGACGAAATTAGTGATAATATCAATAATATTATTCTACAGCATCCATGCTTTTTTATATAGTAATTGAAGCCGGAAGTAAATTAAATAAAACAATAACGATTTTTAGATTGCAGATATGATAATTGCAAAAAATAGTACACACATAGACATGTTATTAAATTATAGGTTCTCTTTCTAAAATTAAATTCAAAGAAAAAACTTAGGATCGAAAGCATGTTGCTATATAATAATAGAAAATATAAATAACTAAATGAAAGATGCCTAAAATTAATAGTGATTTTTTCTTTGTTTGCTAAAAATACTTTGTTTACAAATTACCTGTAAATTTTGGTTGAAAAAAAAAATTGAAAAAGAGTTGAATCAAATGTTATTCATACATTTTGAAAACATCTATTTAAATGCGTTATTATTGACGAAAATAATTATTAATATGATACTAAAATTGTTATGAAATCTATTTTAAACAAAGATCTCTGTAAATCTATGCGAACTCAAATAACTTGCATTGAGTGTATTCAATATTAAAATCCCATAAACAAACAATTGCATTTTGTGTTTAGTTTTTACACAATTCAAGATGTATTGAATTCTATAATTTTCATTGGGAAACAAATGACACAGATTTAAAAAAAGTTTGGCTATGCTAAGCAATCCTATGTCTATAGAGAACTAAAGTAGCTGAATTATGATTGATGAATAATATCATATATCTTTCTAATCGTGTAATATTCAAGTTATAGGTTTACTAACAATTAACAACAACAATCATATTATGTATGTTTCAATAATTGTTATACTGAAAACAATTATAGTCGTAGAAGTAATACCATTACCCTTAGATCTACTATATAATATCTATCGTATTGCGACTACATATAGCGATGTTTTATTTGCTCATAAGATTAATGTAGTGGTGGTAGCTATCCAAATAATTGGAGTAAGCATAAGGATTTTTGTAACAGAAGTCTACTATAATTATACTTGAGATTGCTGTTACACTGATATTTTTTTCAGTGTATAACACTTATGACATATTAACATTGAAATCTATATTAAAGATGTAATTACAACGGTCTATTTCAAGAAATTCCCCGGAAATGGGTTTTTACTGTAATTCCAGTAAAAATATCTCGTTTATTGTTATAAAATGTTGGTCATATGAGATTTAATAACAGGTTCCCCTTCTTCATTCCTAATCTCATTCCAATAATATAATACATCAGAAAATATTTTTTTTATTATTCGTCAATCATTTCTATCGGAAACATCCACGATGAAGCCTGTGATTATAGTGACTCTTGTAACAATTTCAATTGGAGTAAGTAAAAAAGTTGCCCTTTCCCTTCACTCAAAATTTATTTCTCTGGGATCCCATTTTTTTTCCTTAATAATCGAACATTTTACACAAAGCATGCGTTTGAATACTAAGTTATTAGTAATTTCAGATGACTTGTTTAAGATAGTCATTGCGGGTTATTATTTTTAATCTTTTTGCTTCATCTTTAATAATAATTAGAGAGATAATTAGTTCCAGCTGAGAAAAGGTTATATTACATTCAAAGGAGAATTCACACCTTCAAGTTTTAATCCTTCTTATTCTGAAACCATTCTTACTTGGAAAAATGTAAATCTATTCAATGAATTCTGAGTAGTTACATAATGCATCAGTTGAAATTTGTTCATTTTATCACATGTTATTTCTTCTTGGTGAATTTTTTACATTTGAAGTCAACTAAATGTTTCAATTATTCTATACTTTCGTAACAGGAGAAGGAAGGGTGAAGTGAAACACGAAGAAAAAGAATACAAATTAATTACTATATTCACAAGTGTTTATGATTTTTAATACATTAGTAAATTCAAAAATTGATTAAGAAAAAGTGCTATAAGCGTTTTTAAAATGATTCTATTAAATTAGTAATTTTTTTCAAGTGTTCCACTTCACCCTCTCTTCCTCAATCTTTTAAAATTTTTTTAAATTTTTTCTCGAAGTTAACAAATACTAATAATCATGAAAGATAATAATTTTACAGAATATGAATGTTTAAAAAAAAAACGGTTGATTACTACTGATCAAGTTTAAGAATGCTAATGATAATCGTGAAATAAATAGTATTGTCTGAACGTTGATGAAATTTTTTCTCGAAGTTGATATGTCAGATAGATGGTGATAATGATTTCGTTGACATGATTACATAAAAAGAACTGCTTACATCATTGTTATTAGTTACTTACATACAATGTGATAGATAGAATGATCAAGCTGATGAGTCACATCAGAAGAAAAATTCACTTGTGGATGAGTATATATAAATAAGAGTGCAGAATTTTTAATTATAATCTATTGTTTATTTCTTCGGAAAATGTACACCATGAAATCTCTATTAATATTATTCGTTATTTTTACGGCTAATTTTTACGTAAGTTATTTAAATTAACCACCAATAATACGCATCAATTATACTTTTTCCATTTGAATTAATAGGTTTTTGCTTCACCTCAAGGCAAGCCTCCTTCTGAGCAAGAATTAGAACGTGAGCGACAAATGCAAAAATGTTCCAAACAAACTGGAATCGACCATACAAAATTAACAAATGAACAAGTGCTAGGAGAAAATGTTGAACAAGAAGTAAAATGCTTTCATGCATGTATGTTTAAAGAAACAAAAATAGTGGGTTGACTAAAAATTAAATTATTATTTTGATCCAAGCAATAAATTGCTTGCAAATCCAAATAAACATTGTTTAAATTTATATTAAAAAAAATTATTAATAATTAGTAAATAATTTTTCAGATGAATGATGATGGTACAATAAACAAAGAAGTAGTTTTTAATTTCCCTCCTAACATGTCTCCAGATATCAAAGAACATTTAAAAAATTTACATGCTCCATGTATTGAGTTAAGTAAGTATAATTATGTCCATTATAATTTTATTACACATTAATAATTGTATTTTCTTAAATTCAGAGGGAGACACCGATTGTGAAACTGCTTTTCTTCTTTTCAAATGCTTGGCTACACGACAATAGGTAAGATTCGAAGTCGTCATACTGGTGATAATAAAAATCAATTTATCACCATAAAATTATATTACGTCAAATAAAAATTAAGTTTAAACCTATATTAAAATAAAATAATTATAATACTTATTGGCATAGAAATTTCAATAAACGAGAAAAACTTACCGAAATTATGTTTGAAACATAACAATAGATCACGTTCAGTTTTTAATTGGTGATTATAAACTTTTTAAAATGGGTCTTAGTTTGTGCCCTAACGACGAACTTTCCATTAATTAAAATTCGTAATTTTAATCATCTTTTAGTTTTTAACTTGCCAGTGGGAAGTTATAGTAATGGGTCCGATTTTGCGAATCGCTAATTTTGACATATCTCCACGTTTTAAGGTCCCGCGAATCCAATACGACCGTTTTCTAGTGGACGTCTGTGTGTGTGTATGTACGTATGTGCGTTCGGAATTATTTTTCGCCTCGATTATCTCGAGAACAAAAAATGATATCGATGTGGGACCACTTGCATTCGACGCGTAATTACGTAACTTAGAACTGAAAAAGTTTTCAGGAAAATCGGTAGAGCCATTTTTTTGGCAGAATCAAAAAACTGGAAAAAAAGGAAATTACCTGAATTTTGCAATTTATAAATTATACCATTTTTTAGACAAAATTTCAAGATCATTGCAGAAATATGAATATTAAATGATTGGAATACTTGTATGGATATATGATGACAATATTTCATCGAAAAAAAAAAATCTTAAAAAACAAAATCAGCAATGAAAGAATTTTAAACTCGTGTCAGGATTGAGAAAACAGCATTAAAGACGCTATAATAGTCAATAATAATTGTCAATAATATGGAATTGTGTTCATAACAATTATTGATCATAGTAATATTTAAATAATAAGTTTTAAATTGTTATAAACAATAAAAATAGGGACCCTTTCGATATATAAGAGTACTTTTAACGCATAATTTTTCCGTTTACTAAAAAAATGTTACCAACCGTATGACATAAATGAAAACGTACTTTTTTCGTGTATAACAATGAAATTCGTTGTAAATAATGAAAAAAAAGATCTATGAGGTACATTCGAATTCTTCTAACGCACAATTTTTTCTTTTACTGAAATAAAGTAACTAACCATATCAAATGAATAAAAAAAGACTCATTTCGTTTATAACAATTCCATTTGTTATAAAAAATGGAAACGGGTTCTATTCAAATTGTTTTTTTATTTTTTCCACTGGGAAGTTGGTCGTGTGGACCTTTCGGGTCGCACCCAGACCACTGCAGAGCACTGATATTTTGTTTTGTAACAAATTGCTATTATTATAAATAATATATAATTGTTTAATCACATAAAATTATTTATAATGATATTTATATTTATATTTGTTGATATTATAATAATTTAATAAATTTAAACCATTTTTAATTGTTCTTCTTATTTACAGGAATCTGGAAAGTGTATAAATGTTTCAACTGGTAATATTTATCGACCTATTATTCCTGGCATGACATTGCTAGCTGCAGATAATTTTCAAAAAACTTATTATACATAACAATAAAAAAACGATAATATTTAACTTTCATTTTGTGCAGTGAAATTACTTGATTTATTTCTATAAAAATATTTTATAAATGCAACATTTTTTTAAAAATGAGTTATCTAAAATACATTTCTGTAACAATACATATCAATAAAATTTAAATAAATAATGACCACTAAATATTTTGTTTTTTTTCATTGAGTAGTTTGCTATTAGAAGTGGTACATAAATTAAATCATAATAACTATCACTAGTAATATTGTACTGATGTACTAATTAATCCGTGACTTACAATTATAACAATACTTATATTGTATCATTTAATGAATTGAATTTATTTTAATGTAGAATTATGGATCATTTATTGTTATTACTCAATCACATTTTACTCTGTTAAATTATCATCAATGGTCACTTCCGTAAGTTTTCTTTTTATTGCAAAGAATTAAACTTTCAATATATTTGTGGGTTAGCTGATGGACGATGGCACCGTGCTTGCAAAATAAACTAATAAACCATAATAAAGACTGAACCATTATCCTACCTTCTCTTCTTATAAAAAAATCATGTATAATAGTCCCGTCAATTAGTTTTGAAAAAGGGCGAAAATTGAAAGTTCGTTGAACATAAACTGATTTTGTTGATTACGTTGTTTTTAGTGACGGCAGACATCGGTATTTTCAAGATATTGAATAAAAAAGCTTCTTTTTTTTGTGAATAACAAAGTAAATTTTGCCATGTGGTTACAAATTCATACTGATATCTACCGTCACTGAAAACAACCTAATGAATAAAATCGGTTAAGGTTCAACGGACTTTCAATTTTTGCCCTATTTTGAAGCATAATGACGGAACTATTATAATTTATCTTAATACATTTTGCTATTCAAAGAGATTTGATGCCTTCCTCTTAATTAATTGTATATGGTAGAAACTATACTTTATCTAAAGTATCGGGTCAATCCTATAATAATAGTAGCTCTAAACATAATAATTAAAATTTTATCTAGTAACAAAATATTACTTGTATAAAAAAACATTGTAAAAAATAACGCAAAGTATGATTACTTAATAATGCTCTAATTTTATTTATTTTTAATGTCTACGGATACTTCAATCATCAGCTCACTTTGAGTGTAAATTTTATCAAACAATATCATGTAAGTTATTGCATAATTTGATAAAAATGAATTTTTTTTAGTTGTATGATGATGGTCATGCTATTGAAATTTATTAATAGAACTTTTTAATAAAGTACTAATAATTTGCAAAGAACATTTTGTAATTAATGAAAAAAATTCCGGAAACAATTTTTCGCAATCAGCCTGATAACAACTTCGTGGACATCATTATAAAAAAACAGTGACTATTGTCGTGTAGCTTAAATAATAGGTTCCCCTTCCATAAATTTTAAAAGATTAAAACGCACTATTTTATAAAAAAATATCCATTCTCACAGAATATAAATAATCAAACAACAAACATCTTTCGTTACAATTTGTTTTACCGTTCAAGTGAAAACATCCATCATTATGAATGCTGCAATTGTATTTCTTGTTGTCTGTGCAGCTGCTGTAGAGGTAAGTTATTTCCATAAATTAATTACAATAATTATTATCTTTTACTGACTACTTAATATTATTCAATCACATGAACTAATTCATCTTATTATTAATAACTTTAAAAAACAGAATGTAATTATTGTTACGATAAAACATCTTAAAGTAATTAGAGCTGTAAATGTTTTATTAACTAAATTTTACAGATGAATATTGACTTACTGATCATTTCTAGGTACTTGCTGGACCTCATGGACACAATGGACATCATGAGAAAATGAAAAAAGTTATGGAAGAGTGTATTGCATCGACTGGGGCAGATCCTGAGTTAATCAAAGCTGCAAAAAATGGCGAAACTATTACCGATAAAAAAGTAAAATGCTTCACTACATGTATAGGCAAAAAAATGGGCTCAGTAAGTTGATTGTTTTCCTAATTGCATTTTTAAACTCTAGTGTAAATTTTAATAAATATTAGTATCAATATTATAAAACAATTATAACTATTAAAAATATTTTATGATTATCAATCGCTTATGCAAAATTTATTTATTTAATTTTTTTATGTACTAAGATAAATGAAGATGGCACCTTCAATAAAGAAGTGATCAATAAAATGGCAATGCATGCTCCTGAAGAACGCCGAGAAGAAATGCAACAATCACTCGCCAAATGCACTGAAATAAGTATGATTAATGCTACTACATTTTGATATTTATTAATCCATTATTAACAATATTTTTCAAATTACAGCTGGCGAAGATGAATGTGATAACGGATATCGCTTCTTCGAGTGCATACGCCCATACATGGTATAATATTATAAAATTATTATATATATGTAGATAGTATCTAGACATTGTAATTTATATTAATTTTTTTAAGAACGAATTTTCTGAAAATAAGTCTGTACTTATGCATTTCAACTTTTAAGCTTATAGTTGTTTATGATGAATGTATTTATAATCTATTTCCTAAAAATCTTTTAAGATTTATCATCCAGCATCTTATCAATGCATAAACCGTACGTAATTTGTTTTTATTTTATTGTTTATTTTAGAGACATCGCCAACGTAAACAGAACTCAGAATAAACATGGCAGTTTGATCCAATAAATATCTTCATTGGATATTGCTGACTTAATTATGTTTCCTTGCAAAAATAATAATAATATGTAACTGTTATTGAAATATCTTCTGCTTTTTATTCATATTGATCATAGATTTAAAAAATATCCTTCTCTCTTGAATTATCCCTTTATGGTTTCTTTTTATTAATAAATACTTAACTTTATTAATCATCTATTCGTTATTTTGAAACCGATAAAGTGCTAAATTTATTTATATTATTAATAAAGCACAATTCTAATTAAGTTAAAATTCACTAATTCGTCTTTAAATAATGATCTAATAATTTCATTCTGATTTTAACGCAATTTGTATAATATGTGAATAAATCCTTATAGAACTGAAGTTACTAAATTGTCATCAAAAATAATTGAATGAATAGTCCAATTTATTACATATGGTTTGATTTTATATTCATATTTCAGAAAATGTATTAATTGCTAAATATAATGAATATGTAAAAAATTATATTGATAAATCTTAAGTAATCATTATATTTAATTACTAGAAAAAATGAGCAACAAGAAATTTACATCATATTTGTATTTCACATATGTAAGGGAAAAATATTTGTTTCGGAAATGACTATTAAACATTCTAAACTAGAAGTAATTCCCTAAAAAAATGTATAGCTTGTTTCAGGGTAAAAAGCTCCATCTCTAGATAATCACCCGGAAATCCTCTCATTCTCTAGTCCAATCATCATAAGCGTACTTTGAGTAAATCTTGCATGAGACTTGGCATTTTAAAAATTATTTTCTAAAAATTACTCCAAAATAAACTTCAGCTAATGACTATGTACATGGTAATTTATCAACTATCATTATTTAATATGAATACGAAATTTATCAAGTACTTTCATCTCACTTGATTTTATTTACAATAAGCACAATGTGTGTAAAATTATTAAAAATAAATCTAATATAAAAAGACACTAACTGAAGCTAATGAAAGATAATCATAGCTATTCATTCATAGCATAACCAATGCTATAAAGTTAAATATTTATTGAGATAAATAACACCATTTTCTAAAGTGAAAATTTTATGAAGTAATTAACTGCTATTGTTATAGTGTTAGTGGTGATAAATGGAATTTTTATAAATAAAATATATTTTTAGTCGAAGGTCAGTGAATAACATAATTTTATTGTCTATAAATATATTTATCGAAAGGAAGTACTTAAAATAAAATACACTGCAAATCCCATTTTACAAACGTGTTAAAATAACACGCGTAAAGTGTGTTCAATTTAAAATGCCTATAAACAAACAATGCATGATTTGTTGACACTTTTTACACGTGTCGTAGTGCGTGAAAAATCTATAGTTTGTTTATGACATTTAACATTGAAGAGGCTTAGCGTTTTAAAAGTGTCTACAGCTTGGAATTGCAGTGTAGTGATATTCATTATCACGTAATTACCATAAAAATGTGTATTATTTGTACAAGTAAGCTTTGAATTTTATGTTCTCCCTCCCTATTTTTGTTTAAATATATTGTGGCTATTACATCAGTTGTATTAAAAATACTTCATTGGATAAATATAAATACGGTTGATTATTTTCCTTTGACATCAGTCATTTTTGTGACACCGATGCTAAAATTTACTACTTTACTGAATCATAAAGAGATCCGGTCGATTTCTGATCATAACAATTTCGTTTATCCAAAATGAAATGGAACGTTTTTCTTTCGATGATGAAATAAAGATAAAGTTATAAATGAAAGTACATATAATTTGGAAAAAATTAAAAAATAGCCATCAATAATATGACACAAGGTTTTTTTTTCACAATTAATGTATCAATATTTACTTTGATTTTTTTTTCTCGTCATTTTATTTTAACAAATAATACTGAACATAGCATAAATTATTTGAAAACTCAGAATAATTTGATTATTTTTAATTAATAGTTTTATTATTTTTCTTATTTTTTCAATGTAATATAATGATGTAAACATAGAAGATGGACATAACAGTGAAAAAAATATTATTTTATATTTAACAATTGATCAATAACTAAGAAACATTGCATGAAGGAAGGAAGCAATTAATGATATAATTGCAAGGATGATAAAATCTATGATTTTCTGACATTTTTACTAAATTGTTGAAGTAAATTGCCGAGTAAAAAATTACTTTTTCAAAAAGTATATAAGAGACATATTATTTGACCATTTGAGTTAGAATTTCAAAATTCTATAATGCGTTTGCAATTGGTTGTTTTTGCGATCACTGCCTTGGCAGTTGGTGTATGTTCATTATTTTTGTCTACTAGATTTTCATAAAATATAGTTTTAAATATTGTCAATAAATAATATTATTAACTATTCAAAAATTATGATTTTTGCTAAACTGGAATGATTAATTTGTATTTATTGTATTGTATTTAATTCAGGCATTCGGTCACGGCCATCATGGCAAGTTCAGGCAGGCATTTCATCATTGCGCAAATACTACTGAAGTTGATGGTGAAGTTTTAAAAGCATGGGTCAACAGACAACCTGTCGATGATGACAGATTGAAATGCTTCTTGGCTTGTGTAATGAAGGCAGTTGGTACAGTAAGTTTCACAATAGCTCTATTATTCCTTTTAAATGAAAAACTTTTTCCGAGAAATCTCTAGAGTTATTGTTAACCAGAATAAGTGATTTTTTTCATTACAGTATAATTTGTAAAGTTAAAATACCGAGAAAAAAATCATGTTGCTTTTTAATGTCAATACATTTTTTTAAATTTTTTTAAAACTATAAAATTTTCTTAATGTAGATGGTGAAAAAAATAAAATAATATCTTATTGATTCTATATCAAGCGAGTATTTATTTGTGCGAAGCAATTATTTACTTGATTACAAGTATTTAGATAAAAATAGAATATAAGCTTACTTGAATTTAACCAAGATAATTGTATTGTATAAATAAATAGTTTCGAATAAAAACGAAAAAATATATTCTCAGGACTGAACTTTAAATAATAATAAAAAAGGAGAACTCATGTGGAAAATTAAAGTAAAACGAATGTTCTGTGCACTACGCTTTCGTACTAATATATAGCTTACTTAATCTTCTATTTTGTTATACGTTTAATAAAACTTATGTGTGCTGCATTTTTTCACAATTTCAGAATACATTAAACTTTTTCTAAACTACAGAATATTTTTTTCATACAACAATACATCACTAATATAATTTTCAATTCTAAAACTTCAATGAATATTTAACTTTTCAGATAAACAATAATGTAATATGACATTTGATATATAGTTAAATAAATTCAGTACATATATCAAAATTTTATGTTAGATGATCATGCCTGCACATGTTATAATCTGATTAAAATCAGATAGAAGAGAAAGCAACATCAATATTGTATTTTAATTTACGTAAATTAGATTGTAAATTAATTTAATAAAAATTAATTTAATCTATTTTTTTTCATTTTTAGATGAATGAAGATGGTCAAATTATTCCTGAGAAAATCATCGCGCAAATTTCGATGCACACACACGACCGTGAAACTAAAGTTGAATCTATCGAAATTTGCAGCATTAAAAGTAAATCTAATTTAAAAAAAAAAAATATTTACAACAATTTTAATTGGTTTTTTTTTGATAATCAATAGGAGGAAAAGATGATTGTGAAACAGCTTTCTTGGTTGCAACATGTTTACGCCGTCATCATGTATGTGAATATTGATTGTATTCTGTAAATAGTGTTAAAAAGTTTTTTCGAACATTATTCAGTATAAATGCTAAATAATTAATGGCCAAATAAAAAAGAGAAGGAATAAAAAGCTTTCCCACCTTAGGTATTTGACCGTCCTCATCATAGTCAATCGTGGAAAAATTTCCAAAAATGTAAAATCGAAACAAAGGTCGATTCTGAACTTTTGAGAGCAGAACGTCGAGGTGAAGATGTCGATGATCCTCAAGTAAAATGCTTCTATGCATGCATGATGAAGAGATTGAATATTGTAAATAAAAGTTTTTAAAAACATAGTTAAATGGTTCAAAAATATTGAAATAAGTAATTAACATTTTTTTAGATGAATGATGAAGGTAAAGTCAATGTTATGAAACTCATCAACCACGTCAACATTCCTGAAGATGATGTACACCGTGTACAAAAAATTGAAATGTTCAGCACGTGTGCCAAAAAAAGTAAGTGTAATTTTCAAAACATTTAAAGTAAATTCAAGCTCTACTTAAAGCTTAATTTTTTTTCGTTAATTCCAGAGGGAACTGATGAATGCGATACTGCTTACCGTATTCGCAGATGTATCTACAAAGGTCTTACTGTGAGTATTATAATACACAACAAAAAAATTATTTTACAAGATAGATTTGATGAATCCACTTCATATTAACTCTTTTGTTTATATATTTTTAAATTTCTATTTTACAGAAAATGTTCAAATCTAATGTCCTTCCTACAACCACAACTGAAGCTCCAATGCGAGTTCCAATGGCTATTACTTCCGACAACGAATAAATATGTGCAGAATTAATTCCGAAACATTTTACATAATACAAAAGCTCAATGTCTCCCAATTGTAAATTATCAAAATCTTTATTGCGAAATCAATTCTGTAGACAAAATCGGAATAAATAATTTCCCCCAAATGATGTTTAATTTATTTCAAATTTTTTATAACTATAGTATACTTTTTTTTTGGCGGGTGCTGCTGCTCATTAATAATAGAGCACAGTAAAAATGAATTTTGCCAAAAACCTCCAATAATAAGTGTATTATTTTTATTATTTAATAACTCCATGACATTGAACAAACTATCTCTCTTTTATATCTCACAATCAGAAAAATAATTAACCAAAAAAATAAAAAATTCATTATAGATTTGTTTTTGTATCCATAGCATCAATTGTATCCAATAAAAATTCACATCATTCATTATTTTTATTATTTAATTAATCTTTTTTTGTCTAATAACACTTATGAAATAATACCTTTGTTATGCAATTGCTTGTAGAAAATCACCTGTCATCTGCTGATTACGAACAATAATGCATAGCTAATTATATGATCACTTATTATCTAGATAATGAAAGTATCATAATAAATTAATTATTACAGATGAACATAGATTAAAGAGTAAATAATAATAAAACATATATCAATAATTTATTAGAATATGTATGTAGCTATAAATTAATAATTTGAATATTAAATAGAATATCAATTATTATACTTATTTTATTATTACACCATTACTTAACTACAGATATGAGTGTAGTGTTTTTTTCAGTAAAATGCAATATAAATTTACAGCTTATTTGAGTTAACTATATGTTTTGCATTACATGCTAAGTTAGTTTTTATAACTCTGAAAGACATGCTTGTAACATTATATAATAATTTTTATTGCACATAAGAATACTGTTGAAATTTATAGCTCTCTTAGTTTTACTTATTTACGATTAATAATACATTATTTTATGGTATACCAATGGAAATTCTCATTATTACATGTGTTTCATGTATAACGAAATAAATATTTTTATTATAAATTTTTAAATTTATAATAAACTGTAAATAAAGCTACTACTTCAATCTTAATACAAAGAATCATAATATATTATTTTAACATAATGTTCTTTTATCTTTGGAACGCCTTTTTCATCAAATATAAAATTAAAGAAAAGATTCATCAAACAACAATGAAATAACTGTCCAACTACATCTTCGTTAGATTGTTTAGTAATTTATGATTGAAAAAATTATCAATAAATTGTTTATCATCGTCATTATCTAGCAAAATGTGAAAAAAATTTCAATAAATCAATTTTTAATAGCATTAAAGAATCTGAAATTCCTGAAATTGAAATGATCACTATTTAATTACGATAGTATAAAATCAGATACGATGATAGGGAGTGATCAATCGATTTTTATTCTACAGTTCATCATGTATCTTCTTAGAGTATTATCACTTGTATTGCTGGTAGTCTACACCAGTGCTGTAAGCTTTTCTTTATTTTGATAAAACATAGTACTTTGACAGTTTATTAAATTTATGTACATAAATTTGGTGTAGGATTTAACACCAGCTGATATCATGCGATTTGTAACAGTTCGTAGACAATGTGAGATGAGTAATCCAGTTGATCGTGAGGTGATTGAACGTGTAAGGCAAGCTGAATTAGTGAATGATCGTAATTTTGATTGCTATGTGTCTTGCATCTTGAAAGGTTCTAATTTCGTGAGTATTTTTTTAATATTGTTTGATGAATCATTATAATTCATTTGCAAAAGTTTATCAATTGTAATAAAATAAAAAAAATGATAATTCAGATGGGCGCCGATGGTTCTTTGAATGTTCCTTTCGCCTTAGACAAAGTACCTGAAAATTTTCCACTTCATGATGCTCTGGTCGATGCTATTAATATTTGTGGTAGCCGACGTAAGTACTTTTTTTTTAAATAAAGTAGCTTATCATTGATGCGTAACAATTAATAATATTAACGAACCCATGTAATCTAGGTGGCAATGATGAATGTTCTACAGCACATGAACTATTTATGTGTTTCCACGAACAAAATGTAAAACTTTTCTTTATTACTTCAGTAATATAATTATTAATATTTCAATTATTTATAATTCTATTTTTTAAAAAATTTCAGATTCCAAATCTTCTCCTGGGACAATTCCGAGGTTAATGTTGATTTTCAACTTATCCATTTACTCCAGAAAAATGAACTTTAAGTTTTAAATTCTCTAATTATTGAATATTTGAGAACTGAAAATTATAATATGTAGTTATTTCAATCATTGTACTTGGTGACAAATCTAATGTAGAATTAATATTTTATCGGCAGAGTTTTATATCTTTAAAATGAAAATTTATATGCTAATAAATAATAGTCAAATGACAGAGTGTTTATTTATTTACTAATTGCTGTTTTTGTTATATTCTCAAGTAGCCAAATTAACGTGAGACTGACGGCAGACTTACGTGCAGTCGAATCTCGCTAATATTAACAACTTGGGCCAGGGGCATTCGTTACTGTTAACATTTTTTCTTACCCCTACTTTTCTTAATGTCTCTCTTCTCTTATGCACATTACATGTGCAAAAAAAAATTGTGCGAAGAATTTATGTGCAGATATATATGTATGTCAATACAAATAAATTTAAAATGTGCGCCACAAAGATAAACTTGGATTAATCAATAAAAAATTTAAGAGAGGAGAAAAAATGTAACCATTACGCGACTATCTTGTCAACGTTAACGAGAGAATAACATTAACAGGAGTCACATTAGCGGGGTTCAATTGTACGTTGGCCACAGTTTGTCATTTACGTACATATGTATCTGCCATTTTCCTGAAGCGGACAGATGCAAGATTTTCGTCAGAAAATTTAATGTCACAAATTAATGACAATCTGATGCAGAACGGTAACAAACTTACGTAAGTCTGACGAAAATTCTGACGTCAGGACTGATAACTGGGGTTGATTTACGACGATTATTATTATTATTACGACATTAGGAAGTTATTGAAATTGGGTCGATTGGTGAAATTTGAATTTTCATCATATCTCCACGTTTCATAGTATTTGCAAGCATACTGACCAATTTTTAGAATGACGTCTGTGTGTACGTACGTACGTATGTATGGACGTCAGCATTTTTTTCGTTTCCGATATCTCACAAACAGATGAAAATATCGACTTCAACCAAAATTAATTCGAAAGATATTATTATAAAGAAGATCTGAGTGAAATTTAAACAAATTCGGTCAAGCCGTTTTTTTTATAACAAAATAACTAATAAAAAAATGAAAAGATTAGCTATTTAAAGTACTTTTAAGTCATACAATAACAATTTCATTTGAAAATTGAGTCGATACTGACTAGACATTATTGGTTACAACCAAATATGACTTTCAACAATTACACATTGTTTATAACAATACGAATTTGTTATAAACAATTAAAAATTGTGTTCATCTCTTACCTAATGCGTATACCCCATGGATTTGGATGCTTTTGTGACGTTCGAGCGAACGTCCCTTATTTTATTATTTGAAATTATGAGAGAAATTCAAGAAAGAATTGACAGCTAGATACTAATCTACTACTGAACTCTTCCCTGAATACCGGTAAACGAGGTTTAGTACTAACCAACGTACCAGGTACTCTGATAACTTCTTGTTTACTTATTTGTGTTCTAAGTCAGGTAACGAACACGGATTCGGATACACTTATGGTCTCGAGAAACCTAGATATGTTCTTTCAAAGGTTTCCTTTAAATGAAAGAAAGATTGAATTTTAATGATTTTTATTTTATAACTTATCAACGAAATATTGAATTAAAACAAGAAAAATATTTAAATGAATAATAATTAATAATTATATTACCGAATATATCCTTGCGGTGAGGTGTCACTTTAACTTACACTAATAAAGTTAAAACAATCAAGACTCTAGGTATGATTGATTCTGACTTTATATCCCAACTATCAGTCCAAGACCGAAGTATGGCCCTAATAATTAGGTCGAGCCTATTCAGAGTTCACTGGAGGTAAGGTAGTGTCTCTTTTTATTTTTCAACCTTACTCCGAAGCAGAGTTAAACAGCTCCCGTAGAATGTTGAAAAATAATTGAATGAAATAATTTTTAGGCTATATTCTCAACCTTACTTCGAAGCAGAGTTAAACAGCTCCCATAGAATGTTGAAGAATATAGTAAAGGATAGGTTACCAGTGAATCTGAATTTTTGGAGAAGACTGACAATTAGAGACAAGTCAGAGTCAACGCCAGAAATTAGACTAAAGATTCCCTAAAAAGCGGCCCTTTTTATGTCAAATGAGGCCCACTTACACATGTTATCATGAGATATATGTTTAGAGGTCTTGATTGTGTTAGTATGTAGACGTGGAAATCTAGTCGTGGCGTTTTTGACGTCAGTAAATTTCCACATCTATTGTTTCTAAAGTTTGGATAAGTCAACATGGTATGATCTCGTCCCCTATCTATTCATTTATAGGTGACAACTGTTGCCCTGTTGAGTCCCACAGTCAACCTCCGTTTTAACTGATGGTAAGATAGATTTCGT
>NW_023276634.1:0-1957 GCF_013357705.1 Chelonus insularis | reverse complement strand
CTACCGCTACTCTAGATTTGCTGAGTTATCTTGCTTTAGAGTTTTCGAAAAATGAAAAATTGCTTCTGGAGACTTATAGTTCTTACAATTAATACATACCAGCATAGGGGCTTTTCATATTGCTCTAGGACTCAAAGCATTGTTCTCTAATGAGAAGCTTGAAATAATAAGCATAAACTAAAGTTGTTGTTATATTTTTTTCTAGTACATTTGCACCTCACACAACAAACTCTCCGCATATAAAATAAGGCATTACTGACTCCAGATCAAGAAAATTGGGAATATTTGTTTGAGCAACTGAATGTTGAAATTTGTAGTAACAGCGTGTATGGTAATAAAAGAAAGTTCTTTAATATTGTATATATAAATTCATTTAGTCCCACCAAATATATTCTTCTATCAGAGTACTAACCTGAAGTTTTACACGAGAGGTGGAAATGCTTTTACGCACAGTGTGAGACTCGGCCATACGGCAATACTCACTAAAACCACCTCTCGGGGGAGCTCTTGGTGATGAGGTCAACCACCCTCAGAGGCTCCCCGTTCCTCATTCCCCCAGGAGCCTTCTTCTTGCACTCCTCGTCATAACCCCTTGTGATGTAGTTGAGAGGTTCATGTACGAGGAGATGCTTTTAGTGGCCACTGATTTGGCCATTTTACTCCTGGAGTCCGAACAAGTCTTGACCAGATCGTTTCTCTTCCATGTATAGTAGAAGAGAACAATCTCGATCGTTGACTTGTTCGGCAGGAACTTTTTGCGGATCAATCCGGAGTTTTTACCGTCTCTTTTCAGACCGGCAGTAAACTTGCGGGTGTCCGCTTTATCCCACGTTGGGCGATCTTGCTTCGCCGGCGGCTCTGCTGTAATTTGCTCTTCCGCAAATTCTCGGTCACTGTATTCTTCTACAGCTTTCGACTTCTCCGTATAGTTTTAATTCTACGTTTGAGACACATCTTGCCAGCTGATATCGGAGATTGGGTATGAAACATTCGTGCAAACTGCACCTGCTTCAACCTGTATCGGGTGTAACCTCCGAACCAATCAGAAGTATCGTTTTTGCATGCATAGTAACAGGTGGCGTTGACCAATCATGCGTCACCTTAGATACTCGTTTCTCATTGGCTCGGAGATACTTCACTTTTTCAGGCGAACATTCCTGCTAAATGCCAGCCCCAAAAAAACGATTGAGGCTCGAAATCATTTGCCTGAAAAATTGAGTTTAAGTAGTCTGTATTTTAATGCAGACCGGGAGGACCCGAGTTCGATCCCCGGCGACGATAAAAAACATCGTTCTGTGGAGTCGTCTATTTTCTTGTTGGATTTGGAGTTTTAATGTCGAATAATTATCTAGAAAAATAATAAATTACAATAAACTACAATAAACAATTTTAATTTAAAAAATGAAACTCCATTAAAAATTTTTAATTAAAGAATAAACATTACTATATATATTACTTATATATATATTCTTTAATATTTAACATAACTTCAAATTTAAACGCGAGATCCTACAAGTATACTACTATTCTATACTACTATCCTATAGGATGTAGAGTCATGTGCGACCCGAAAAGTCCACCCGACTAACTTCTCAGTAAAAGCAATAAAAAGATTTGTTGTGTTTTTAAAATCAATTATTACTATTATTATTGTAATTATATTAATTATTTATCTCCTTTTGATTCGTCAATCGATGTTTGGCCAGGGATCTCAAGGCTCCGACCCACCTGGGGCTAGACCCCGAATAGAATTTATTTTTGGGAAAGAGTTCACACCCAATTTGAATATCCTAAATTCAAGTTAAGCGCCAAATGGGATACCACATTAGGCCCACATTAGGAATGTAACGCTTATCCCTATTGGAACCAAGTGACGAAAGCCTAATTAAGGCAAGTTAAATATAAAAACTAAGTTGTTTGATTATCTCATTTTTATGATTTTCTAATATCGAAATAT
>NW_023276633.1:0-8222 GCF_013357705.1 Chelonus insularis | reverse complement strand
TTAAAATGAATTTATTTAAAAACTAGAATGCAATTTTTAGATGGATTTTATAAACTAACTGATAAATAATGAGGTGAGCTCATGGTGGTAGATATGAAAATTAATCTAATAGTCTGACTACCTTCAAAAGTTTATAGTCATTAAACAAAAAGACTGGTTATGAAATATTATCAAGTTAGAAGCTGCTTTCAATGAATTTTACTCATCTCAATGAGAACTATTTTAACTAATAAGCAGATTATATTTTAAAATATTTCTAATTATTCTTATGTAAAACATTTACGCTTCGTTCATTTTTAATATATATATTTACTAAGGGAAAATTTTTAAACCTTTTTAACGCAAATGAAAAGTCTGTATATCACTTGAGTGACTTCCACTTTTCTACGATGTCAAGGTCCTCATTAATGACTCTCTTTTTTTAATCTTCTTCACTTTTTTCACTTTCTTCACGAAAAATATCACCAACAGTCTTCAACGCGGACCTTTTGTTCTTCTTCTCTCCAAAGTGAACATTCCATTATTATGCACCATCGAGCAAAACTATTGTTTCTTTTTTTAACTCGACAATGAACACACTTCGTCCGACATTTTACAATTTTAATTCTTGGAATTTTTCTATTTCATTGTAAACTGTTTTATTTACAATTAAATTGATTTTATTGATACGGAATAAATTTTATGTTTCACAGATATGTTTAATTAGGTAGATTCTAAATCAAAGAAATCATTCTCTAATAAAAATCCTAATTAATAATTAAAATTGATTCATTAGTTATTAGTATTATTTATTTCTCGTCAACATGTTGATAAAATGAAAATTTTTAAATATCACAATATTTGTTGATTTTAGTTCATATTTAATGAAGTTAATAATCTATTATTTTAATCAACCAATATGTTCACAATATAATATCTTTCTCATCATTTTTTCCTTCATAATACATACATTAATATTTATAGAATATAATGATACTTTAGTAATTGATAAGAAGTGAAACTCCACCCTCAGAGGAGTAATAAAATTTTTTTACGCTTTCAACTGCGACAGCGTTCCGACATTTAGCTTTTTTTTCTTCTCTATCCAAATATCACAATAAAACGACCTTTTTAGTTATTAAAGTTACTTTAGAAAAATAGTCTATCATTTACATCTTAATTAAATAATTTTGCTCTTCTTATAATCAATTTTTTAACAATAAAAAAAATCTTCAGCAAACTACGTAGACCATATTTTGATAAAAGTTATTAAAGTATGTTGAAATCGTGGATTCTTAATTGATCTAACTAAAGGTGGATTTTTACGAATGCCGAGAATGCAAACAACTACTCGAAACATTTTTCATTGCATTCATACATTATTTATTACGAGACACGTTCGACGTTTATATCCGACCACTAATCTTGTAAAAACTCAACAAAACATGACACAACCGATATCATAGTTATCATAGTTTTGCATGAAAAATATTCCATTTTCCATAAGAATAGAATTGATTGGAAAAAAACTTTTCCACTCTTTTGTATATAATTAAATCAATTATGTGAATAAATATAAATACATGTCGATCGAAATATAATCCACTTAAACAGTGCAAGATTAAGTAAAGGTCTTGAGACATTTCAAAAACTCGGTACATTCATGAAAACTTGGTGAGGTTAAATGTTATTCAATGCTACAAACATTTATTTACAACAATATTCCTCGAATCTCTAGTATTGAAATAAGTAACTCAAATAATTGAAAAATTGTCTCATTAAAACTCGTATGACAGGTTTCGATAAAAAAAAAGGTAATTTTATTAACAGAAATATTCAGGCAGATTCTAATAATCTTGTAGCATAATTTCTGGAAATTGGAAATAATTGGATATGATTTTTTATAATCTGCAAGTTGGCGAAAGTATGAAATAGTTTATTTCGTCAGGTAGGAGATAATCTATTATATGATTTCCGGATTTGAGGTGGATGACAGACTACCCAAGTCACTACTCTCTTTCAACTTCCTGTATTTTCTTTTCAATTTCTCTGTAGCGAAATTTCATTAACAGATGATTACTGATTTTATCGTGTGGACGCATCAACTTTACCTTAGGTAATGAATTTTCAGTAATCAAATTAACTTTATAATTGAAAATATTCTATAACCTTCAATAACATAAAAGCTATTCCATTTTAGTGTATCAAATTTTTAGAATTTTTATCAGTGAAAAGGATAAAAAAATTGACCGCAACGAAAATCAAGACAAAACACTTTAGAAAGCCTAAGTCCTAAGGGACCATAATATCAAACCCCACAAAGTCGTGTGAATTTTTTTAGCTTTTCCCACACCTCGTGCTAGGACCCCAGAAATCAATCAGGGGTTTTTGTATGAACTCAGGGAAGCTTTAAAGCAAGAGTATCACGTTAAGCTGCTTAAGAGAATGTTTGGGAAAAATTATTCACTTGAAAAATCTATTGTAAACTGTGTGAATTGAAACTTTTACCTTAATGAATTATTATTCTTTTATTCATTCTAGTCTTCTGATGAGTTAATATACTCTGAAACAAATTTTTACTCGACGGAACTCAAAAGTCGAATTATTATTTATCTAACTATATCTATCATTCAAGTAATAAAAAGCTA
Organism: Chelonus insularis; assembly: GCF_013357705.1. Lineage (NCBI taxonomy): Eukaryota > Metazoa > Arthropoda > Insecta > Hymenoptera > Braconidae > Chelonus > Chelonus insularis. The sequence goes on along the minus strand of NW_023276633.1, from coordinate 5,595 downwards.
TAAATTTGCAAAATTCTTTCACATGAATAAATAATCTTTTATCATTTAAAAAAAAGATCAATCAACTTTATCATTTCAATCTTACTTCAAATTTTTTTAGCAGCTTATCTTGAAAATTTCATACCGATTTAAAAGCTATAAATAAAATTATAATTCACTTATAATAAATTTATTAATACTCTATACTCTTCACTTAGAAAAAATCCCTTAAAGCTTTTCTCATATCAAATATTAACAAGCAAAATTATACAGAATTAATTATAGTGATGAAAAAAGTTAATATTTAAAATGAAATTTTTTCAGTAGATCAATTCAAAGTAAAAATATCCTAGAGTGATCATTAATTAACTCAATTTGCTTTTTGACTTCACCTTCATTCAAGCCCTTCACCTAATGAAGAGACCATAAAACAATAACAGTGTAGACGGTTATGTGTGTGACATGAACAATTTGGAACTGTTAATTTGAAGAGAATTGAGCCATTACAATGGATAGTCGTTTAAGCAGCGAGGAAAAGCCGAGTGTTGATGACACAAAGAAGGTGAGAATGAAGAGAGAAATCTGGGTCGTGAGGAGAAGAGCACGGATGAATTGCCAGCAAATAGACACGCGATCTAATAGGTAAGTATGTGAATACCTAAGGATTATTCATTCTATCATTTAAATGTCTTTCAGACAAGAACAAAAATAATTTTGTTGCTTGTTTAAACATCAAATAACACTTGGACATCCAATCTTAACTATTTTATTTCTAAATCATCATCAAAAACTAGCATTAATTTTTAAACGATCAACCCATGAACAAAGACTACCACCATCACATTTACTCATGTGTGTCAAACAACTTTATTCAATTCATCCTGATAAATATAAACTGGTGTGAAATAATTAAATTTCTTCCCTAGCGAATAAATATTCTCACTCTCTCTGGTGATATGTATTCCTACATGACTCATCAACACTATGTGTTTAATCCAAGTTAACATCCATTTTTTGGGTGAAGTAAATATTACAGTAACTGGTCATGGACCTATTATTTAAGAGGTTGTGTACGTCTTTGCGGGGCGCAGAGCGAGAGGGGAACGCCTATGCTTATACATAGAGTGTCCGGTCGTAGTACCAATCGCATAACAATAATTCTTTATTTTTTCAAAATAGTTTTTAGTGATTGAAAATTTATCACAAATTTTCATTTTATATAAGTATGTATATAGTTCATTCAATACTTCTAATGATATATATAAGGGCTTAATAATTAATTTTTCAATTGAATCTAAAACGCGTCAAACGTGGCAACATCGCAATAAGTTTTTTTTACGGATCTACTGTTGGCAGCTTTCGTATTCTCTGATGTTGAGTGATCTAACCTGTGCAATTATGTCAAGTGAAAAAGTTTCCAAAATATCTAAATATCGCTGGAAAGGTAAACTTTGTACTGAGAAACAATACAAAGCAAGATTGAGACAAGTTGAAGGAGGTAAAATGAATAGTAAATCAAGGCATTAGTGATAGAGCCAAATATGAAGTGGAAGGTCGAAGAATTATAGATATGAGGTTATGAGGAAACATATGCACTGTGTTTTCTGTAAACAACTCCTATCACTTGATGACGTTTGAAAATGAACATAGAAATGGTTTGGGTTCAATATTTTTAATACGTTGTCGTGAGTGTCTTGGTATAAACAAAATCCCACTGGAAAATCACATGATAATTATCAGAAAAACAGCCAGTATTTGATGTCAACACTAAAACTAGCCATGGGTAATTGATATTTATTTTTTTCTTATTTATTGTCCAATAAGTATGATTGTCATAAGTGATTTCTTAAATTAAAAAGTGAATGAAAACATGGGTGTTTTTTTTTAAGTATTATAATGAAATGTTGTGTTTTATTGTCACTGTTATTAGGTACTTGCACGCTGGATTAGGTTTTCATCAACCACTAGTTTTATTTCAAACAATGAACATTCCGACCATGTCATCAAGAACATTTAAAAAACTTGAAAGAGAAGTTGGGCCTGTTGTTGAGATTATTGCAAAGGAAAGCTGTAAAAAAGCAGTCGCCTTGGAACGAGCTTTAACTATTAAAAATTTAGAGAATTTGCAAGAAAAATTGTAAGTTTTTTGGTCAAAGAAATTGACTCATATATACATATATATGTACATAATTACTGAACATAATTATTGAATGAATTTTGTATCTTTTTCAAGTCTAAAAAATGAATTGATGTGAGGAAAATTAAATTTTTCCTTAAAATATAATATATGAATAATTTTTTCGTATTTTCAGTCTCTTAAATACAAGAATTATAAATAAGAATTTTATACTATTATTATACAAAACATTATTATACAATATATACAAAACATTAATATAGAAACTTGTTTTCATCTTATTCCTAATATTTACAATTTTATCCTGATTATTTTTCTTCAATAACTTGAAATTTTTTGACTTATTTATTTAGGCCAGAAGACTTGCGAAGGAGTGATTTTTTAGTTCCTCAAAAAGAAGAAACTTGTTTTCATTTACCCACCATTTCGGCTGAATGTGATGCTGCTATGAACTTATGGAAGTAAATCCTTCTTCAACATCTGATAAGTCGGAAACATTCATATTAAATGAAATAAAAATCCCAGAACATTCTGAAATTATAATATCTTCTTCAGACAGTGAATAAAACGTGTGCGCTAAATTCATTGCCATCATCATCATTAATACTGCTACGACCAAATCTAATTTTGAAATAATGGAGTTAAACTACTTCAACAACTCATCACTTGGAAGAATCGGTAATACGCGAAGAAAATGGTTTGGAAGAAACAAATCCGTTACCAATTCCAGTGTTCAATCCTGCATCAATCACTTCTGATACTTTACTCCGTTTATTTGTATGTTTCGATATGGGTTGGAGTAAAAGAGGGAATGGGTTGCAATATGACAGTCTTAACGGATACGCTACAATGATTGGTGCTTCTTCCGGCCTCGTAATAGATTATATTACAACAAGCAGAAAATGTCGCAAGTGTGAGTTAGGTTATGCTAAAAATTCACATGATTGTCGGCTAAACTTTCCATGGCACTGCCAAAAGCTATGGAGGCTCATGCAGCAGCACAGTTAGCGGCAAAAAGTGAAATTTTGAAGAGCAGTAATTCTGAAATTGGAGTTTTTATTAGTGACACACGATAGTTCTAGTATTTGTGCAGTTAGAAATGCCACTGATCATACTGTTGTAAAACAGTCAGATCGGAATCACGTATCAAAAGGCGTTAAAAATTTATTGTACAAAATGCAATAATAAAGATATAAATGGATTGACGGGTGATGCAATAAATTATTTGCATCGTTGTTACACCTATTCTGTTGCTCAAAATGAAGGAAATACCAAGAATATGGCTGCTGCTATTAGAAACATTCCATACCACGCATTTGACATTCATGAAAATTGTGGTAACTGGTGTGGATATTTAAAGGACCCTGAAAATTATAAGCATTCTGTGTTATTCCACAAAGATTTAAAAATGAAGTTTTGTTTAAAAAAATATGTGAAACGTTCAATAGTTAGCTCAAAACGCTGAAAAATTTTCGTGTGCTGCGTCAACTCAAGCAAATGAGAGCTTGAAACTCAATGATGTCCCGTAAAGCTCCCAAAGCAATATGTTATAGCACTTCGGAATCAGCGGACTATAGATTTGCGTGCACAGTGAGCCAAAAAAACTGTCGTCAACAATACGTACAAGATGTTTTTACCAAAATGAAATTAAGTCCTGGATCATATTTATCAAACACACATTGAACGATCACAAAAATCTTTCCAGCTTAGATCCATTAAAGCAAAACAGCCGAGTTTTAAGGCTAGACGACAACTTTTGAGAAAAAACGTAATCAACTCCCGTAACGCCAAAGAGCGTACAGAAGGTGATACATATCAAAGTCACATTGATTTATGACTACGTCCTGTGTTGAAGTCAAACCTAATTCAAACCTAAGTCAAACCTTTACTTCCAACTTACTTCAGCTATCATTAGATATCAATTTTTCTCATGAATCACTGGCAATCGTGTTTTTTTGACTTGGAAACATCAGGTTTTCAATTAGATTGTGACGTATTGCAAATCGCCGTAAAATGTGGAAATGCATCATTTCAGAATACATTCACCAACGCAAGTAATCCCTTCAAGAGGCGTCTAATGTACATGGTTTAACCAATGAAGGTTGTAATTTATATTTACATGGCAATAAGGTTTCATCACAGCCTCTTCGCGTAGTGCTTCACGAATGTATCACATTTCTGACTGATCTCGGCAAACCGTGTGTTTAATAGCACATAATTGTTTTTCTTTCGATGGACCACGATTAGTTAATATTATAAATAAAGTATCTCTTCAGAAGAGTTTATAAAAAGTAGTTGACAGTTTTGGAGATACTATGAAACTTTTCGAAATAAATATCCAGGTGCTGATTGTAGTTTGTTAAGCTTAGCAGGAAAGAATTTTTCTCTAAGTACAAGGAAAGCACATGATGCGATTTACGATGTAATATTATTACAAAATATTGTGTCACATGATTTAAACGTTGATGAAATACTAATTAACAAAAAAAATTTCCAAGCATCTGTAAAATTCATGAAAATTTCAGTCATTGGAACCGCTGCGTATTGCATTTCCAAATTTATCGTACTAGGATGGCAAACGCAACTATTCTTATGCCAATCTAGTAGATTCATATTGTGTAAGTAAACAAACAACGATAGAAGTGTTGTTAAAAAAGAAGGGCGTGATGGAAAAAAAGTAATTCGAACCAAAAATAATTTAATAGACATTTTAAGTCATTTAAACAAGCGTTTGCAATAATTTTTCGTGATATTAGAGTTTAATTTTATTATATAAAAAAATTATTATTGACGTTAAATGAAGCAATATATTATAAGAATGTTTAATTTAAAATATCTCTATAGAAAAGTTATAAGTGCTAGAAGCATAAATAAAATTAATATCTTAAAAAAATAATATTTGTAGAAAGTATTATATTATTATTATGTAATAACCACTTCCTGATCTCATTTGGGTACATTTATGTATTTATTCAAATTTATTGAACGAAGCTGATTAGAACATTTATTTGAATGTAAACGAATTCAAAACAAAAATGGCTATAGCAAACTTCATTGATAGTATGCGATGTAAATGTATAGTAACTTTTTCGTGTGTGTAATGCGATGTTGCCACGTGTCTATACTGTTTATAAGAAGAAGTGGAAAAAATCATTTATTATTTACTAATTTATTATTTCTCACAAACGAGACAGGCAAAATTCTTATAATTTTGCATAACTTTTTAAAACAGTTTTTTACGTAATATGAATAGTTTTGTTTTATTGCGGTGTCAGAACTTTTTTATTCATAATAAATATAAAATAATGCAGGATTTAATGAACTGTCCATAAGAGTCAATGTAAAAAGCCAATTTTGAATTTTAATTTCTCAGAAACTAAACAGACAAAATCAATTTTCTGGTAAATACAGGTGTAATTATTACTCATAATCATCATACTAAAATTCATAACTATAGGACTCGTAAACAACCTCCTTAA
>NW_023276632.1:0-2155 GCF_013357705.1 Chelonus insularis | reverse complement strand
TGCACGTCGTCCGAAAAGTGAATACGCATATTTAAACCTCTCACTTCAAAAGTCTTCAATGAATGAGTAGCTGTGTAATACATGATATTAATAAATGATTTCAGCTTCACATAATTCCTCTAAAATTGATAAAATTCGTTAGTTAATTGAAATTTTCCAGCATTTGAGATGCAATAAGTAAACAAAGTCGATGTACAGTTCATTGGGATCATCCCATAAATATGATCGATAAAATGATTGTGTTTATGTTTAATCATATACCCTGGAAACTTTTCCCACTTTTTGGTATATATTTACTGATTATGTGGATATTTTTTAAATTCTCAATGACTCTAATACTTTTATTCAGGAAGGATAATGCATCCGATAGGCATTTGTCATCCTGATAATTCTGCAATACATGTTTTCAACTTCTTTTGTTTTTTTTTTGAGTGATCAGGTGGATTTTTAAATAATTTTTTTAATAAACCAGAAGTAGTATTTGTATTTTTATCATCAATATAAATTAAATTATTATCGAACCTGACTTCAGAATCACCATCATCAGTCGTTTCCTCTTAAGGTTTTTAAAGCCATACTTTGTATCTAAGTCTTTGGACAACAGCTTAGAATCAAATATCTTAAATCCTTACTACAGGTATGTCTTTAATAGAGTCTTTAATGAGTAATTGTTGCTGTTGTATAAGATTCATCATCAGTTTTTTTCATAATTAGGTGTGAGACTTTCTTGCTTGCTTTCAACTTTTCTTTAGGTTCTTTTCTAGGTTCTCTTCTTTTTCGTGAGGTTTTTCTTTAACAAGTGTTTTATCAGCAATTGTTTTCAGAGGAGTCACCATAGGTGTGAATATTTCACTCATAGTTTGTTGAGTTATATCTCTTTCAGTTTAATCAACTTATGCTTTCGCTTTTTGATGCAGTATTTTTTTTTCTTTTAAAGCTTCGTAGTTTTTTTTATGTTGATATTTGACAATCACTTAAATAATTACAGTTCAAGGCATTCACGATGAATTTTATACTTATGAAGAATCAAATCCTCTTATATACCGCCCATTATTAAGATCATGGTTTTTATCAAATACCAAGAGAGCCCTTATATTTCATATTCCGGCCACATTTAACTTACATCTCGACAATGAAAATATTCATGTCAGTATTACATGATCATTGTAAATGTGTTTTAGATTTAGTCATCTTGTCTGAAAAGTACAAGATAGTTTGTATTATAATGTACCAAATATTTTTGGATTCGTGATAAGTTTGGCAAAGATAGAAGCAGTCAATATCTCTATGTCGTCCCATACAGAATATTGTTTGATATTATCTTGTTTTTCGCATGCTAAGTCATTGAAAATCATAATAAAGTTAGGTTTTACTGCATCCGGTTTTAACACTCTCTCATGCTCATAAAAGCAATAAAATTAATACCTTCAATTGGTTTAAATTGTTTTTCTAATAACTGATATTTAGGTGGTTTGAATAATCTTGAATACAGATAAATATTTTCAAATCTCGGCCATTTTGATGTACAATAAGTGCTAAAAGAGTATTTGTCTTTCACCATTTGATGGGCCACGAAAAACACCACGGACATATTTGGTAAAAAGTTGTCCATGACGTTTAATTATTGTATCTCGTGATAGGTCAGAGTTAATTACAGGTAACTTAATGTCTTGTTGATTGAACTTTATTGATGTAAAATGACATTTCAGCTATATATTACATTTTTACGTGTGTCGAATTAGTCGTTCTTTAAATAATAGTAGTTGCCAAAGACGTATCAAAAAACGAGGGTGCTAATATTGTTAACACACTTATAAAACAAATTGCTATTTGAACTTCTATTCCAGGTATCATTATTTTGGTCCGGAAAGAAATTGAAGGGGAGATTAGTACGTGAAGACCCAGGAATCAATCCATTGGCCGCTGCGAGTAAAGATCACAATATTGCATATTCGCAAAATCACGATCACATTGTGAAGCTAGAAACGCAGCTGATAGAATACTGGCTGAAAAATTTATTGAAACGCATTTTTGCGAAAGGACGCAGATATTGCTTAACGAATTGCTGCTTTAGGAATTTTCAACGTCATAAAAGTTAATCAAAATTTGGGAATGCCTTTTGAAAGAGAAAAAAAAAAGAACGAGGAAGTAAAAT
>NW_023276631.1:0-61355 GCF_013357705.1 Chelonus insularis | reverse complement strand
AAATAATGATTTATACGTACTTTATTTTAACGTTTACTCCATTTTGTTACATCCAATAGGGTGTGTTTTCTAGTCTCGTGTTCTTTACACATGTAATCGAGAAAAGTGTAAAAAATGTAAGGAAAAAAATCCTTAATTCTTATTAACTTCTCTTTAGGAAGTTATTGAAATTGGGTCGATTGGTGAAATTTGAATTTTCATCATATCTCCACGTTTCATGATATTTGCAATATAGTGACCGATTTTTAGAATGATGTGTGTGTACGTACGTACGTATGTATGTACGTTTGTATGGACGTCAGCATTTTTTTCGTTTAAGATATCTTAAAAACGGATTGAGATATCAACTTCAACTAAAATTTATTCGGAAGATGTTATTATTAAGAAGAACTAAAAGCAATTTAAACGGATTCGGTTGAGCGGTCTTTTTTATAACAAAAAAAGTAAAAATAAATATATGAGAAGATTAACTATCTAAAATACATTTAAGCGAAAGAATAACAATTTTATTTGAAAATAAAGTCAGTATTAACTAGACATTATTGTTCACAACTAAATATAACTTTTACCAAACATGCATTGTTTACAACATTATGAATTTGTTATAAACAATTAAAAATTGTATTTTTTTGATTAACTAATGCATATATCACACTGATTTGGATGTTTTCAACAAAATAATATCATCAATGGTGAAATATGACTCGTAAAAATTACACATTGTTTATAATAATACGAATTTGTTGTAAACAATTAAAAATTGTATTTATTAATTAAGTAATGTGTATATCACATGGATTCGGATGCTTTCAATAAACATTAATGATAAATATTTAAAGTTCGTCGTGTTAGCACAAAGTGTTCTTAGACCTATTTATTGTATACAAATTTATAATGTATATGAAAATATTTCAATGTCAATTGCATGAAATATTTAAACTGTAATCAAAGTACTATTTTTTTTTCTCACATATAAGAACTCAGTGTCGTGAGTATATAAAGTACGATAGTTTGTTTAAATTATCGGATAGCGCACAAACACCAATGATTACTAAGATGAATTGAAATTAAAATTAACTCCTTTAAAAATATATCCAACTTAAAAAAAAAATAATGAGAAGAAAATATTGACAAATCACTTTTGTGAAAGAAGTTAATATTAACAGGTACAGTGAGACCTAAAAAAATGGAGAATATCTATACAAAATTAATTTCTATTAGAAGTATATATATATATATATATATCTCTTTTAAAATATTTTAAAAGCTCTATCAGTTAAGTTTTACCATACTCATAACGCGTAACTTGTAAAAATCTATATATCATGGAATCAGATATGGTAGGTTAATAAAAGATGTAATCGAGTATTATATGGCTTAAATTTAATATCATCGATACTATTTTAGTCCATCTTTCCACTTTTTTGCATTCATGACGTAATGATGAAAAAAAGAAACCCGATGAAAACATGTCTATTTATATTAGAACGTTTTTGAATAATTTGAAAATATACGTTCACAACCTGTAGTGAAAAAATTATTTTCAACTTCAATCAAATCATTATGGAATACATACATAAGTTGTATTTTTATATTTTCGTACTTCGTCATTCAGCCAGCCATCGTTATGACCATATAGCCTCAGTAAACCTGCTGTTGATATTTTTTCATTGACTGATGTTTGATAAGTGGAACCTCAAAAAATCGTTGAACAACATATTCTATAAATCAATATATCATTATATATCATCATAAGAATAAATTGACCATTTCAAATAATATATTAAAAAATATTTGTATGTCACCATCTAATGACTATTAGATTAACGACAGTTTTATAAGTTGCTGACGTTGCTTGACGATTAGTATGTTTATAGCAACGAGGGGAGAGTTTGTTTACATCTAGTTTTTAACTGAGACTTGAATTGATCGGACACCTTCTCTCTAATTTGTTGCTGCGTTTTCGGACTCTATAAGGTCATGCTGTAAAAACAATTTATCCAAATTGTCATTAGTGTCTATTATCGGCGCGGAAAGAATTGGCCCCTCACTTTAGAGGGGCATAAAAGAAAAAATAATGCCCATGAAAAATTGGACTCAGATTAAAAATATAGGTTGAGCAATTCTACGTTACCTGCTAAAATTTGACTTTAATCGGTTAAAAAGTTCACCCGCTACCTAATTTTAAAAGTCGAAAAAGGGCGTTTTTGATGTAGAAAATTTTTTAGGGCCAATATAAACGACCATAATGAGGTCAAAATTTGTCCAATCGAGTTGAAAATTTTTTGTAGTTTCCGGGAACGTTTCTCTCAAATTGCCGAATTAATTATTCAAAGAAACATTTATCAACGCTATCTCAACAACAAAACAAAATAATAAAATGATTCAAACGGGAAGATACAGAAGAAAGAAATCACATTATAATCCGCAATTGGAAATATAAGGACAAAAAAAATTCGCGAAAATATAAGACTTTTTAAAAACGCTATAGGTGTTTATAACACCGATTAACGTTAAGGCTTAACGGTCGTAAACCCATTCTTTGCGTATATGTACACAGAGGAGGATTAAAAGATGAAAAAAATTTTACGTGCGTGCAACCAGAAAACATGTGCAGATAGAAAAGCGTAGAACGTGAGAAACTTTCAGAGAGGCAAGAAATAACTAAAAGGACCAATAACGAATAATTCCAAGATCGGAACACTCGAGCGTCACAAATTCAAAATTCATAAGACCTTTATCTATAGAAATTAAGAAATAAAAATTGATCTACATATGGGATATACTTCAATGAATAATATGAAGCCATTTTTATTGAGCATCAACTTGCTCCTTAGGGTCCCAGAGCATGATTTCTGGGTCTATGAAAATTCATAACAGCTTTATTTATGAAGATAAAGGAGTAAAAATTTATCTGCGAGTTAATTTTATCTTAAAAATTTTCTACATTAAAAACGCCCTGTTTCGACTTTTAAAATTAGGTAGTGGGTGAACTTTTTAACCGACTAAAGTCAAATTTTAGCAGGCAACGTAGAATTGCTCAACCTATATTTTGAATCTGAGTCCAATTTTTCATGGGCAATATTTTTTCTTTTATGCCCCTCCAATTCTTTCCGCGCCGATAATAGATTATCCTAAAAATTACATATTACATTAACTTTAATTCTAACAATTAAAATTTCGTGTATTTTATCAATATTTTTTTGAAATATCAGTGCTCTGCAGTGGTCTGGGTGCGACCCGAAAGGTCCACACGACCAACTTTCCAGTGGAAAAAATGAAAAAACAATTTGAATAGAACCCGTTTCCATTTTTTATAACAAATGGAATTGTTATAAGCGGAATGAGTCTGTTTTTATTCATTTGATATGGTTAGTTACTTTATTTCAGTAAAAGAAAAAATTGTCCGTTAGAAGAATTCGAATGTACCTCATAGATCCTTTTTTTTCATTATTTACAACAAAATTTCATTGTTATACACGAAAAAAGTATGTTTTCATTTATGTCATACGGTTGGTAACATTTTTTTAGTTAACGAAAAAATTATGCGTTAAAAATACTCTTATACATCGAAAGGGTCCCTATTTTTATTGTTTATAACAATTTAAAACTTATTGTTTAAATATTACTATGATCAATAATCACTTGTTAGTAACAATGTTCAATTGTTATGAACACAATTCCATATTATTGACAATTATTATTGACTATTATAGCGTCTTTAATGCTGTTTTCTCAATCCTGACACGAGTTTAAAATTCTTTCATTCCTGATTTTTTTTTTTAAAATTGTTTTTTTCGATGAAATATCGTCACCATATTTTCATACAAGTATTCTAATCATTTAATATTCATATTTTTTTTAAGATTTCGAAATTTTTTCTAAAAAATGGTATAATTTATAAATTGAGAAATTCAGGTCATTTTCCATTTTTGCTAGTTTTTTGGTTCTGCAAAAAAAAATGGCTGGACCGGTTTTGCTGAAAATCTAATCAATTCTAAGTTACATAATTACGTGTCGAATGCAATTGGTCCTACATCGATATGATTGTTTGTTCTCGAGATAATCGAGGCGAAAAATAATTTTGAACGCACATACGTATATACGCACACACGCACATACGTCCACTGGAAAACGATCGTATTCGACTCTGGGGACCTTAAAACGTGGAGATATGTCACAATTCGTGATTCGCAAAATCGGACCCATTACTATAACTTCCCACTGGGAAGTTAATATATTTTACCCTATTTATGCCATCAAATTTGAGTTTCCAGCACACGTTCGTTGGAAAGCTAACTGGTGAACCCATCATTTTGTAATGAACCCTGCTTGAACATTCCTATTGAAAAAGACTAAATGGTATAGGCTTGTTCAGAATTTGAATAGGAAACATCAGATTTAGATGGGAGAGGTTGAGAAATTTTTGGCACCCGAAAAAAGTCTAATAGGATTATGCAAATCTGAATAAGGATGAAAATGGTGATCGTAAAACCTATAGGATTCCGAACTTTCTTATTCACACAACTGAATAGGACTATGAGGATTCTAACAGGTAGTCAGCAGTTCTATTGGTAACGGAGAGTTTCTACGGGAAATAATAAAAGATATTTGAATAAGAAACTAAGTAATTGAATAGGATAATGTGACTTAGAAATTTTTTTTACTATCTATTGAACCTCGTAGGATTCTGCATTATTCAATAGGTTGGACATCTCCAACATCCAATAGGAGATGAATAGATCTCAATAGGGAAACACGACTTAGAAATTATTTCGATAATTGATCATACCTCCATAGGATTTTGCACTTTTTGAATGGTTCGACTTCTCTTATATCTAATAGGATATGAATAGCTGTCAATAGGGAAATACGACTTGATAAATTTTTTCATCATACATCAAACCTCAATAGGATGTTGGAGAAGTCAAACCTATTAAACAATGCAGAATATTATTGAGGTTCGATGGATAATAAAAAGAAATAGGTCTGAGTACACTTCGTCTGCGCTAACACAACGTACTTCCCGTTAGTGATTGTTTATAACAAATTTGAATAGTTATAAACAATGCGCAATTTTTAAGAGTCACATATCATCATTGATAACTTTTTTTTCCGAAAACATTCGAATCCATGAAAATATACGCATTATTTAATCGATAAATACAATTTTCAATTGTTTATAACAAATTTTAATTGTTGTAAACAATGCGTAATTGTTAAGAGTCATATCTCATCATAAATAATATTTTTTGGACTACAACATCCGAATTCATGTGATTTACGCATGAGTTAATTCATTAATACGATTTTCAATTGTTTATTACGAATTTGAATAGTTGTAAACAATGCGTGATTGTTAAAGGTAGTATTTGGTTGTAAAAAATAATGTATAGTCAATATCGATTTAATATTTCAATGAAATTGTTATTGTTTGGTATAAAAGTATTTTTGATAGCTAATTTTTTTATCTATTTGTTCTGACTTCGAGTCGACCGGACGAGAAAACTAAAACCTAGTGGACTGTAATGATACGAGCAGAACAAAGAAAAAGGTTGGATGCTAGAAGGTTCCTTAAAAATAGTTTATTAACACCAACTTGTATAGGTTTTATAGATTTTATTAACCAATAACACTTAACTTAACCAATAGAAATTAATAATCACTAAATTTATGTGAGTTGACTGTACATTAATTGTTCATACACTTATGAATTGTCTGATGGTTATTTTTTCACCAAAAAAAGTCTCATACAGTGAATAGCAACAGGCACACTATACACCTGAGTTGTTCGAGTGTGTGATGTATGTGTGACTGTCCGTGAGGCACTATGGCGTCGACGCCAGTTCAGCTTCGCGCCCAAAGACACTACAACTGACTTTACTGGACCACTGGCACTGATGAGATTGATTATGATGATTCACTTATGTTCGTGAGAGTTGTCCGAGTCTAATTGACCATATTTGGTACTACCAAAGGTGAGCTGACTGCACAAAACCGCGATTTGACTGCGAACAATTATACAGAGATGACCGCGTGATTTGCCTGGAGCTAACTGACGCCACAAGTGCTCGGCCGCGTGCTTGTTGGCGTCACTAGGGCCGTAGAGTTGCCTTCTGGGCCATGAGGGGACTACTTCCCGATGATTGGTCCAGTGAGTTGACTGACACGCCGGTGGACAAGTCCGGCATTAACAGTTTTCAAATATTCTGAGACTTGCTGACTTGGGGCCCTCCAAGTCAGAACACTATTTATTAGTTTTATTGTAATGAAAAAAAACAGCTTGACCGAATCCGTTTGAATTTCTTTCAGATCTTCTTCATAATAATGTATTTCGAATAAATTTTGGTGAGGGTTGATATCTCGATCCTTTCTTAAGATATCAGAAATGGAAAGAATGCTGACGTCCATACAAACGTACATACATACGTACGCACGGAAAAGTCAAACCTATTAAATAATGCAGAATCGTATTGAGGTTTGATTAATTATCGAAATAATTTCTAAGTCGTGTTTTCCTTTCGAATCTATTAATTTTCTACAGAAATTGTTTTAATGGTCTCCTTTTAAATAATATAGAATCCTATCATGGGACATTGGAATAAATATATAATTTCTGAGTTGCATTTTAACTGTTATATCTTCATAAATCACAATTTTTTTTCTGCTTTAAAATCTAAAATCCTATTGAGAAGTTGAATAGGATTCAGCGTACACTCGGCGTCATTAATGCCTGGTCCATCAAAAACTTTGATACCATCCGAGCAATTATCGATGGTGTAGTTTTTTTTTCAAACAGAGATTCTACATCTAAATTAATTTAGAAAGTCTATGATTTAATACCCTTCCAAATAGTCCCTATAACAATAGAATATCCCTACTGAAAAATTTTTTAACCTTAATTTAAATAATAATAATAAATTTAAATAATGATAACTTTAATTCAATTATAAACTTAAGTTTATAATCACTATAATTAAACTAATATTAATGATCACGATTATTTTATAACTGAAGAAGTAAGTTTAAATTATAATTATTATTATTTAAATTTATTATTATTATTTAAATTAAGGTTAAAAAATTTTTCAGTAGGGATATTCTATTGTTATAGGGACTATCTGGAAGGGTATTAAATCATAGACTTTCTAAATTAATTTAGATGTAGAATCTCTGTTTGAAAAAAAAACTACTCCATCGATAATTGCTCGGATGGTATCAAAGTTTTTGATGGACCAGGCATTAATTACGCTGAGTGTACCCCAATAGGAGATCTGAACAGGATTCAAGCGATTTTTGTGGGAAAAAAAAACTATAATAGGATTCAGCGTATTTCAATAGGACAACTTTTTTGTTTAGTAGGAAAATCTAGACTAGCGGTAGGTACTCGGCGCCAAGTGCACATACACCTTTTCTCTCTCTCTCTCTCTCTCTCTCTCTCTCTCTCTGTTTCTCACTAGCATGCTCTTTCCCCCATAAGCGCCGAGGCTATCGACTACTCTATTCACGAAAAATTTTGTGTGACGTCATCAACGCATCTTTATATGCAAATATCTTTATAATTACTACATATTATGCTTTCATATTTAATAGGTAGTTATCTCATATCATAAGCCTTCGATTGAACGTTAAACGAGAATTTTCGTTGATTATTTGACAGAGTTATAAATAAGCAACGCCCCTAACAACGATATTTCTGCTATTCGAGATTTTTTCGCTCACTGTTTTACTCTACTTCATCGAGCGTTCTATCATGTGTTATCTCTTACTGAATGTGTCTTTTGTCACTCACTTTCACGTTGGGGTTCCTACAGTGCCCTCTTTCTTGCCTTTCGTATTGTTATCACTCTCTTTTACGTTTGATTTAGATAAATTTTTTTAGGAATTATTGATAGAAAAAAGTTTCAAACAATTAAATAAAGAAATAATTGTTTGTTGAATGAATGAAATGAATGAATCATAAATTCCAATATCGAGAAATTACAATTAATGGATTAGAAAACGATAATGGAAGAAGTTGTTTTGCAAATGCTACGGTGCAATCAATTATTAATTATATTTTGACATCAAATCTTCTTAGATATTTGACTAATACCTCTAAATCTCCTTTAAAACAATTATTGTTCATGTATATAAATAATCACAGTGACCTGAGTACTGAGTTCCATCCTGCTAGAAGATATTGGGAATCATTTTAATACTGATGGAGAAACAGACCCTCTATTATTATTTGATTCGTTATGTATAAAATATTATGAAATCCAATAACTATTGACTAATTATTTACAATATGTGGATCGATGCAATACTTGCGGTTATGTCGATTCGTACGCAGAAGAAACTATCCGATTATCGTTTCCGATTTCTTCAAGTATAACTAATATTAACAGTTTATTGAGAAACGCTTACTCTCATTGGCAAAAAGAAAAAAGTACTTGTCCAAAATGTAGTCAGGAAACTGAATGTCAACGTAAAATTACAATGTCTTTTACTGCGCTATTTGTTATTATTTCCTTAAATCCAGACGACTCCTGGTGCAGAGACCAGTACAAGAAAACTTACAACTTTTCTGTGATCTTCGACTCATCAGTTAACTCATCAGTGAACTCTATGTGAAATTTCAGTGGACTCAATACTGTACAGACAATTCAAAGACTTTGTTTTTCAGTGAACTCATCTCATATAATTATCAAACAGACTCTCTTCTCGCCATTTCTCTGTTACTGTTACTTTTGTAGTTAATAAAACGTTAATTGATACTGTTGAATAGTGTCAGCCAATTATTTACTCCGTTCAAAAGTCTCGACTGTTCTAACATTCAAATATCCTAAAACATACAGTCCACAAATTCCCGACTTCTCATTCAGCCGACTCAAAGTCAGAGCATCATTAATATATAAAAAAGTATTAAAAAAAATAACTTACCTGGAATAACAAAAAGAGATGAGTGGTGTATTCTGTTCGGATTCTTTGAGGCAAAATTCATAAGTCTGACAAATTTCAGTCTAAAATTGTCAACAAAAAGACCTGCTTCGCTTGGCTTTAAGTGCTATGGACCATTTTACGTTCTTTAGATTTTTTAGAAGTACAATCCCTTTTATATATTTCATGATGACGATAAGGCCTAATAAATTAATTTATAAAAAAAATTTACTGTAATATTTCAAAATAAAACACAAAAATATTATTCTTACTGCTAGGCTAACTACATAATAAATACTATCACGTACCGAAATTAAAAGCTACTACACTACATTAATATAACAAATGCTTTAAAAAATTCTAGCCATTTTTCATCAGCAGTCGATGCAATTTTCAACTCAACAGAGAGCATTTACATGTCTACTTACAGATTATATAATTTACAACTATGTTGACCGTAATTTTTTTTTATAATTTTCAATGTAAAGATTAAAACATTAAACATTTATATGATTGATTCTTTCTGCATTTATTAATTAATTAGATACATTTTATAGCCTTCAATAAATAAAAAGGAGACTATTTTCTTTGGCGGATTATTGATTTATTTATTTTTTTCTGTGAAAAAAGACATTGTGCTGATACGACTAAATTTTTCATAGGTGGGGGAAAACCAAGCATTCCCGAGTTTTTTAGTCAAACCACTCTTTTTTTGGTTCTACTACACACCTTCAGCTTAAGACTGGGCTGAAGTCACGGAGGCGACTGACTCCCCCTATCTAAATACATTGGATCATAGGTTTCTAATTTCTCCGAGAATTTATGTTTTTATTTAAAAAATTTGGCCAAATTAAAGCTTGCTTTATGATGGAAGGTCATGAAAAGAAATCGTAAATTATTTATTTTCTATTTAACTTCAGCTCCTCAATGGTGTCTAGCGCACTTCGTGCAACATTCCTAAACATAAAAAAAAATAATTTCAGGTGATGAAATTGGATTATTACGAAGAAATTAGAAACCTCTGATTTGAAATGATTATCGTTGGAAATTAGTTCAAAGAAATCCGGCAGATAGCAGCAGCACCATGATCACAGTTGATCCCAGTCATCCATATCGAAAAAATGCTCAATCCGTATCCAGAACTGATAGTGCCCTGCATTTTTGCGAGTAATTTGTGTATGGATGTGTACGGGTAATACATGTATGTGATGTAAATATAGTGTGTCACTTTACAATGCTCTATCCTTTGATGACTATTGCAGTTAAGACTGGGCTATACCGAAGAAGAGTTCCGAAGTTGACTTTGCGCCTTCGTGTTGGGTGGCGGAAGGCCGAAGCTCGATTTCAATCGAAATTAAGCACGTAACAGGAAAATTACTCAAAAAATAATAATTTTCAGGAATGCACTAAACAAAGGGCACCAAAAAATTTACAAATTCTTTAATCATCTGTTCCAAGCAAGACAGAGCATAAAGTGTAAACATTCATCTCCGTCATATTCATCAGAGAAAAGACTGCGAGTGCAGGCGCTTTACCGACAAGCTCTATGCCCACCCTCTGTACCCAAGCGAATAGCTCGTAACTTCACCACTTTAGCAGCTGCTAAGTAGAGCTGCCAACAATGAAAATATTTATGCATTCAGCGCCACCATGTCAAAGAGCGTGCTACTACTTTACCAGACCAGGATTCAGCGCGAAAGAAAGAACATCATTGTATTTGTGACATGTTGCAGTGTCGATTTTCATTTATTTTATTTTAATATTTGGGGTTTAATAAACGTTTTTTTAGTGTGGTGACCAGTGTAGGTAAGAAAATATTTCCATTGTTTTAGAAGTTATAATTACATATGTATGTATACACACTATAGACGAGTAACCCAATGATTTATTTAAATAATTACGAATTATGTTGATTAATTTATAACTATAATTAATTTATTCTTAATTGTATCTTGTTTTTAGAAATTAATACAAGTCCGACTCGACCCCGTCAATAGATAGAAACATTATCGGAAACAAAGCAACAGACCTTACTACAATAGCTTCAAGAAAATGATTGTTGGGGTGAAAATCGCGAAATTATTCAATGGAAACTCATCTGTGTTTCATATTAAAAAAATTTATAAACTTAGCAATTAGCCTTTGCTGTAAAATATCTCGAATATAAACCTTTGCAATTTTAATGGACTTCAGATAATTTTCAGGAGGTGGACAAATGGAATTAGCCTTCAATTGTGTTTAAGAAATTACATACAGTATAATTAAAACCTTAATAGAAGGTTTAAATAACCCTTATGATAATGATTCAGAATATAATATGAATAATGAACAGAATGAAAATCAACCACCAGCTGTTGATCCAGTTTTTGAAGTAAGGGATAAAGTATTTATTATAATGATGGATTATTACTTTTTCTTACAGTTCTTCTTGATTTTTTATGATTTCTATAATGAAATTTTATTTTAGCACCTCTTGAAATCCAACAGTATGACAAACTGGAACAAATGGACTCCTACCAAACTGAGAAGCCCTTTAGCTGAACCGCTGAAGAACATTATATCAAAGTCTCTTTCGAATGATCAATCCGAGCCAGTAGCGTCTACGTCAAGTGGAAAAACGTCTTAAAGTTACATGAATAATAAGTTACAAAATACTTTTTGATGTTATAGTCATTTTTTTCATTATTATTAACTCATTGCCTGACCAATATTCACTTGTTAATGTATTTTGTTGACTTTCCATAAGAAGAAAACCGTATACATCGATGAAAAACTTCTCAGTATGCGACTGTATCATGCCTAAAAAATGTAATGTTATCTCTTTGAATATAATACATCAATTTCTAATTGTGTACAATCTTTTACTACACCAGTAGATCATCAACCTTAAACGTAGCACTAGCAAAATCTCAACATATATCTTTAGAGTTTAATGGATCTATCGAATAATTATATAGACAACAAACAATTTTAATCTTGAAGAAAATTTATTGACATTTACTTCCGCAATTTTTCAATAAATTCGGATGCCCAAAACTCCGCACATACTTTCGAAATATTAATTGAAAAGTTTTGAAATTGATCTCGGTATTGCAGTAAGTGTTTTCATTTATAAACAAAGCCATGCAATACAAGATTATATTGAACTTTTCTTGACCAAGTTTCAAGCTTCCCTTCTGAACGTGTTGCAAAAAGACTATTTTTCAAGGTTCTGTAATCATAGACAGCATGTATATAAACATCGTCTTCTTTAATACAAACTTTTTTCTTATGTGTTGAAGCTACATGCTTCTGGAAGGCAATTTTAGTATTGAAATTCTCTAAATAAATTCTACATTTAAGGACTGTAGTTGTTTTCGAAATAATACTTCGATATTTAGTTGATCTTTGGATTTTTGGTGGAGTATTAGATGTAACATCAAGTACTATTTCTTCTACAATTCCAACGTCATCAACATCTTCATTTTCACTGATGTACTCTATTGCTTGTAAATCCATACTATGTGTTTTAATAAATGGTGACACTTCTTAAGCTTGTTCATCTTTTTTAACAGGATTATTAACTGAAAATTCTTATTAGAAAATTGTATTACCATTGTCAATAGCTATACATCGACGAGCTTGCAAATCTTCAACAGTCTTTGCAAGGTTATTCTCCTCATTTTTAATAGCTAGAAGTTCCCTCAGCATGCACTCTAGTTCTAATCCAACTTCTGTTGCATTTTTTTTATATTGACTGAAGAAACATTCCAAAACTTAAATTAATAAATTGAAATTTAACATTCATAATGCTAAATGAAAATAAGCAGATAAATCAAATAATTCTTCAGCCTAGTTTCCAATACTGCCGCTTCCCAACTCTGCCTGCTTAAAAATAAATAAAACAAATTATTCTGGAAGGAAAAATCCTGCAGCGGGGGAAAATCTCCAAAACAGGCCAAAATAATCTAAATTAACTAATAACGTCATTCTATACAATAAAAAATTCCTCAAAAACTAATCGTCCGTTAGTCAAATTGAAAATTTAAAAAATCTATGTTTTCATCTTCAATTTCCTTTCCTTCCTTCTTTCTCATCAGGAGAAACCGCTGGGAAGAACCAAAAGAACCCAAAGAGTAGGAAATGCCAAGAACTGGAAAGTCATGGAACTACCCGTGGAAAAACGGTTCAGATCTGATCAAATCTGATTTTTTCCTTAAATTTTCAATATAACAGTCTCATATACTGATCTGTCAATCTGAATCGAATCCATTCAATTAAGAATTAGGTGGAATGGTCACGATATCATGAGTCAATTCCCGCAAATTACCGACTCCATTCCTTCTTATTAAAATAAAATCCCGAACTCTCAAATAAATGAGTTCAAATATCATGAAAAACAAGCATTCAAGTCCACCTATGCGCAAGGATAGTTCATAAAATAGTTCATAGCGTGCTGCTCACGTCACTGTGCAACTAAATTAATGTAAACATTGGCTCACCAGTTACGCATACTACCACTGAAACCAGATGGATATACCATGGACATCTAGTCGCTCACTTGCGCTTCACTTTGTGCACCAATAAATCAAGAAAGTATGATTCCGTACAAGTGACGTCAACCGTGTTTATCTAGTACTCCACGAGAACGCTCCAGAACAGACAGTGTGGCATTGACTGCCAACAAGTGATGATCGAAGTAAGAGCCAACGTTCTCAGACTGGAAGTTACAAACCCTGAATTCAACAGAAAGGTAGGAATCCAAAAGATGCAACAATGATTTATTATCATCATAAACGGAGCGAGGCTAATCATCATCACTTAAAAACGATCAGTCAAGATTTCTGAAATTCAAAACCAACATCTTTGAGTAGATGTCAGATGCATAAAGACCTCAAATAACTAACTTCAGGCCATTCCTCACTTTTAAGAAAATGGAATCGAATCTAGGGATTTAATCTAAATAATCATGAAAGCTACGAACTATGATTGACCGACGAAGTTGAGACCGATTCAACCAAATATTAGAAATATGTTCTAATAGTATTATCATTGTTATTAGTATTAATAATAGTATTAGAGTGCCTATCTTTAATGCTAGAAATCCTCCATTTGTTCCAACGTTAATGACTGATACATAGCAACCTTACAATGGTACCAACTTCATAAATTTCAAAATTTTCGTTTTTTTCGGACGGATCACGAAAAAAATTATGGATAAAGTTTATATTGGTTGCAGGGCTTTAAATGTTTATGTAAATTCCACTCATTCATGTAGAACTGTTGATACTTTTTTTACAAGTTATCGTATGGGCTTGTTATATTTTTTATAATCTACACAAAAAAACACAAACAGATTAAAAAAAATTATATGCTAAAATGTTGATTTTTCATATTTTTGTACAATTAAAAATAATAACAACTTTTCTTAAAATTGCCGTTTCCGACATATCCATCGTTAGTGTCTCTTTATTAGTAATTATCGAAATAATGTAAATAAAAACATCTTAAATACTAATCAAGTATACAATATGAAGTATAACTTCAAAAAGTTGAAAATATGATCATTAGAAAAATGGTATCCTACTGAAATTTACTGTTGAAGAGAATTGAAATGGCGCGAGGGGCGGGGCGGGGGTAATCAAAAGCAGACCAAATGTGAAAATTTGTTATGAATTTTTGAACAACCTCATCAATCGACATTCTCTCTAATTTCATGTGTGTTTTGAATAATGATATAGGATGAGTAAAAATGCTGGGTTAACTCAATCATAGATGTACGAAAATTATTTAACACCGATAACTTTATTAAATAATAGGCAACAGTAATCACAGTTTAAAGTAAATGAGTGTGTGAGTTCACTTTAGTTCATAGAGACGATGAGCACTGATGTACAGTAGTGAATGAATGTTTGAATGCACTACGACGTGGGTTGTAAGGCCGCGTCATTAAGGATGAGTCCAGAATGTATGATTTAGTGAGTGGTATGAGTTTCTTAACACTAGATGAGTTCAGTGAGCTACAGAAGTTAATTGTTGAGGCACTATGTGATCTCGATGATTGCTTGAGTAGAATGAATGCACAAAAAATGAATGCTTGTACGACAGCTACGATCTAGCGTCGGTGAGCGCGGTTCAGCAACAACTCGTCGACAATCGAGTTTCATCGAGAAATTCGTGAAGCCTGCCCTTAGCACACATTTACCATTGATTCCCTTAAGAAAGTACCATTGATTCCATGCCATTTAGCAATGGAAATGAATGGACCTTTGCCAAGGATATTTTTTTCCATTAGTATCAACATTGGTATTACAATTGATAGTACCATTGGTATTACCATTGATAGTACCATTGGTCTACATTTGTAGTGACCCATTGGTTTTACCATTAATAGTACATTAGTCTTACGAGTGTTAGTACCATTGTTATACATGTATTTATATTATTATATAATAATATGATCATTATACGTGGTATTAACATGTTATCTGTCATGAAAGAACCGTTTATTATGCATTAATGTTCAGATTATTGCCAAATAGCTGATTCTATTTTTGAGTTTTATTTGTCGTAATGAATTTAAAATAGTGAATATTAATTGAAAAATTTGTATGAATATAATAATGAGCATGTTATTTAAGAGCTTTCTAAGAGCTGAATTACTGAATGATAGGCGTAGCTCTAGTTTAATTCTATTAGTAATAAATTTTTTTAAATCAGAAAAGTTGCTAGTCGTCTTTAACAAAGTATAAAACGTATAATCCAACTGTTCACAGAATATATAACATGTCGCTTACATCAATTGCAGTTAATTTTAAAATATTAATATTTTGTTCTTGTAAATACTAATAACGTAAAAATAATATTCCATTGCTCATGACATCATTTTTCTCCTTTTTGGTACTTTAAATTGACACCAAACTTCTTGTGCGACTCATATTTCATTTTCTTGGATTGTGGATTTTATTTTTTCCACGAGTTGCGTCAGGGGAATTTTCTGAACGTATTCTATAGAAAAAGTAGGTAAAGTATATAAGATCTTATAAATAATTCAAGGACAATTGAATATAAATATTGACTTTAAAAATACCTATAATTGCGTCCACTCTTTAAAGTCCAGTTTTTTTTTCTTTTAATTCAATCGGTCGCGCGTTTTTATGATATTTGGTATTTCACCGCTAAGAGATGACTCAGCCATCTCTTCGACTGAGACTATACGTCATTAATCAGTTACCAGCTTCGATGGTTTACTAACACAACATATTCAGTGTTTTCTTGCAATCAAAGTTCCACCAAAGTTATAAGTCCACTGTTTCCTATGTACATATAAAAGGAATATAATAAGAGTATTATTATCAACACAAAAAAGTACTAAATAAAAAACCATAAAACTTACATTTTCTGGCAGTAATTTTGTAGAGTATTGTTTAAAACTGCACATCTGTGATTACTATCTTCTTTTCATCGAAAGACTCATCTTGTGGCTCATCACCTAAGTCATTTATGTTTGATGCGGATATTTTCCACCTTTTCATTCTCATTTGTATTGTCACTATTTGCAGTATTACATAGATCATTATTATTAGATGAATTTCTTCTATCCTCAGAAGTTTCGATTACAAACCGCTATTCCTTCATGATCATTAATTTTAATCAATTTTTTTGCGTTTCGAGAAGTTCTATTATCTCGAGTCGCTGTGATTATCATTTGTGATAGTTCTTTTAATTTTTTATTAAAATTTTGCAGTATAAACTTTATCTGAGCTGTTTCTTCGACATCTGTCTGATAGCTGTAGAAAGAATAAATAGTATAGTTGTATTAAGGAAATCATAATATATTTTTATGAAATAAAATTACACATTCTAAATTATGATTTGAAATATTGTAAATAATAACTTACACTCCGAATGGTATATTATATCAAGAAGTCGTTTATTTTGATTTTTCAATAACCGGTTTTGTTTTTGCAAATGAAGTAATTATTTATTACTGAAGATTGGGTGATACATGGTTTTGAAACATTTTCAATTATATTATTTTCATTAACATTTTCCTTATTAGCCGACTCTTTCAGTAATGGTTGAACATGTTTTAACAATTCTACTTGAGCTCGTAGAACAGATTCATCTATTTTTGTTTTTTTGTTATATTTTATCACCAGAACTATCATTCAATCTTTTCTTTCTGGCTTCAAATCTCGAGCATCATTATTTTTTTTAGTGGTCTGATTGTTTGGTGTTTTTTCACTCTTAATGTTAGAACTTTCATTTTTGAATCACATTTTTTTGTTTGTTTTAACTTATTCGATTTATTTCGCAATGACGGTGTCATATTGGGTAAATGACTATTCTGACAATGCCGGTATAAAATAGGTTAAGCTTATCGAAATTGATGTTAAGTATTCCGAAAGATTAAAATTAACTAAATATAATCACTGATAATAAATTCTAAAAAATCATCATGTTATCAGTATAACATTACATGAATTTAGATAAGCATGAAAGTAACTCACTCAAAGCGTCTATTCAAGAAATATCAACGGTTAAGAAGATCTGCAGCTTGTTCAACCGTGGCGTTGGGACTCAAGCTTGAACTGCGCGTGAATTCACTGCGCATACCGGCAAAGACTACGTACGTCAACACAGTAGTATACTCAAAAACTTTGTAGCATAAAAAAAGTATTTACCAGTGTTAAAAGTTTACATCTATAAGTTTTGTGATAATTTTTGTAATTGTTTGTATGAACCCGGGGAATGATATCGAAGATTCCTGTTTGAAGATGCTCCTATTCCAAAAAGAACACGTGTTCGTCGTGAACAGGTTATGTCCACACAACTTCAAGTAAACAACATACAAAATAATGTAGAGATAATATCATTACAGAAGTAGAAATGAGTGAGTCTATCAGAAATTGTGAAGAAAAGGTAACTCAAGATCAATCCATGTAGGCGTTAATCACACAAACAGTTTTCGAGTGCTCAATAATGAAGACCATACTATCAATGGAATTCGTACAAATGACGTAAATAATTTGCTTAACACATCGATGAGGTAACAGAAATTTGCAGCAATTTATTAATTTGAAAAGTTTATACTCACTAACAATTGTTAGATACATTTACTTTTCTTATAGAGTAATAATGATGATCAAATACTGTATGAAGGAGCACAAATTACTCGAGCTGAAAGTGAAGCTCTTATAATGGCATTCGTTTGAATCAGTCAACATCTGAAAAAGGCTTAGAACTTCTTCTAAAACTAATTAACTGTCATATGCCAAATCCAGTATATACATCTGCTAAAAATTACCAACAAATTTCCAGTGCACTCTTCGAAACAAAATTTTTTTTGTATGGAATGTGAAGCAGGCTTGACTTTTAATGATCACTCTGAAATCATTTGTATGTGTGGAACGCGTAATGTTAAAAAACAATTAATTGATAAAACTAAATACTTTCTTACTCTGCCAATTGAGGAGAAATTAATAGATTATTGAACAATGAGGAACTACGTAAACAATTGAATATATCAAAAAATAATTCGAGTGATGTAACAACTGGTCGAATGTATCGAAATCTACAGGAACGTAACATTATTGGAAAGAACGATATTACTTTTCAGTTAAATACAGATGGAGTCAGTGTTTTTAGTCAACAAATGCTTCAATGTGGCCCAATTTTCTTATCTATAAACGAATTACCATTGTCAACTCGACGAGATATACTATATTAGCTGGATTGTATATTGGAAATAGTTCACCTAGAATGGATACATTTCTCACCCCAGTAATAGAAGAGTTAACAAAATTACATCAACTTGGAATTACAATAAAATTAAGAAATGACACCACTTTAAATATTAAAGTACATACAATTATTTCTCCTGTAGACTCCGTTGCCTGATGTAAAATGACATATTCCAAACAGTTCAATGGACGATATGGTTGCCTTTGATGTTTCAATGAAGAATGCAAATTTTTAAAGGAAAAGGACATTGTCGCATATATATGCCCTATGTTGGACAACTAAGAACAGCCAATGAATTAATGGAAGATGGAGCAGCAGCTATAATCGGAAGGAAAGAAAATGTTAGAGGAATCAAAGGTCTTTCACCACTACTTAAATTACCGGTATTTAATATAGTACGGTCTTTCACACCCGAATATATGCATGGGACTTAATTAGGAGTCACATGCATGTTTTTCGATTTATTTTTTGACTCCAATATTCTCAAAAACCTTGGTCATTACATGGATCATTACAAGAAATATCCATGAATGTAAAAAATATAAAACCTACATCTGAAATCACTAGACTTCCTGCTCCTATAGAAAAACGTGGCTTAAATAAAGCTTCAGATTGGAGAAGTTTATTATTATATTATTCTTTGGTTATTTTTCGAGGAGTTTGAAAAGACCATACTATGACCACTGGTTTTTTACTAGTCTATAGTTTCAGAATGTTGCTAAAGGATAAAATTTCTCTACGGATATAGATAAAGCAGAAAGATGTCTTCAAAAGTTTGTTTCTACTACTGGACTTCTTTATGGTGTAGAACACTTATCATTCAATTTACACATATTATTACATGTATCAGATTGTGTACGTGATTGGGGCGGCCTTTGGGCCACATCGACATTTTCTTTTGAACATTGCAATGGAATATTAACTAGATCTTTTAACGGTACACGTTCAGTGATTCCACAAATATGTGCTTCTATGAACGCACTGGCGTTTTAAATTATAAAAGTAAAAAAATATTTACTGAAAATACCTCTCAGCTTGCAAATGATTTATTTCATGATCTCCTGGAAAATCGAAAATTAGTAAGAAATTATTACCAAACTGGATATTTAACCATTTTAGGTGTAGGTCAGTTACATGAAATTAATGATGATCTTAAACATGCAATAGCTGCGGAATTACAGATTATCAACTCGACTAATTATGAAGTCTTTACATTTACACGTTTCATTTATAAAGGAATTGTTTATTGTGGTCAAGCATCTAGAAGATTGACAAAGAGGGATAATTCAGTGGTTTATTCGAAAAATAATCGATTTGTGGAAATCACCAGAATTATAGAGATTAGATTCGATAATGATCGATATCACTTTATTTGTGGAAAAGAATTAATTCCTTCATTTGAATTTGTTATAACAGGACGAATCCATAGGAGCCACATCATTAGATTTGTTTACAAACAGTAAAAGAAGGAGCAATAATATGTACTCTTATAAAAAATATTTCCCAAAAATATTTACGAATAACTTTGAATGAAGTTGCATATATCACACCTATAGCAAATACCTACGAAAGAGATTAAATATGTAATTTTTAAAATTCTAGTTCTTAATAAATAAATACTCATGCATTTTATAGTATGAAATGTATCTTTTCTTCAAAATAATGCTTTCCTTTTATGTTCAATATTTATTTATTTGAAACCAATGAAAAAATATTAATTAGTTTATCCATTGTATTTTCCTTTCAGTACCATTCATTCTAATGATAAAATTTCCATTTAAACTTTATCCTTTATGATATCCATTAGATTGTTAATGTCAAAAATTATCTTTGAGAATTTACCATTAAATTACTTTTGAAGTCAATGATAAATTCTATCATTAAACAATTCCCATTCTTTCTTCATTTATTCACCATTGACATTCAATGGAAATTATTATATGCCATTGATTACCAATAATGTATTAATGGCAAATGTTGCTAAGGGCGAAAGTCGGCGTCGTTGATGGGTCCTAATGGTCCGAGTGGGGTTAGCTATTCAGTAATCAATTACTGAACAATGTAAACGATTGAAATACTGAAATGGGTAATTTTTTTTGTTTTAAAAATTGCAATAATAAAAATTTTTTTTTATTTAATCTAAAATTCGATGAATTAATATTTAATAAAAACTAAATTATTCGTAAAAGTTTGTCTATATGAGTTTTTGTATTAACTGTTCAATTTCCAAGACCGTTTAAAAATGATTTTCGGAATGTTGGTAATAATGGCTTTGTTACTGTCAGTAATTATTACATTTTATCGATCGTTAATGATCGTAAAGTCATTAATCTTTTATCCACTATGTCGCTGCTATCGTAAAAATTCAGCGCACACATATTTTGAATCGATTATTTGACTGTTTGAGCGCTGTAATCAATTTTCACATTTGAGATAATGTTTGCGAGTGATATCTAATTAGAATGATAAGAAGGATATTCAATTGATTTCCTGACTGCAAGAGCGCTGCAACAGAAGTTAAGAATTTCAATAATAATTGTGTAGGCCATCTAATTAGATCACTAGAAAATATACTAATCAAAGAAAATTTCGCAATTAAAAACGTCCATGTTTCTCCGTCATAAACTTATTTCCTTTGTCATAAGTTGGAAGTACTTTGTTTTTTAAGTTGTAAAAATAAATTAAGCAATAGTTTTTATTAGTTTCGTGATTAATAAATATATATCAGTGTAATAATTAATAATGGTGTGTTCTAATTGTGAAATGACCGTTTAAGACACTTTTAATGTTCAATGACTTTAGACAAACAATACAATTTCTCATAATCATAGTGTGATGAAGTCAAAGGTATTTTGTGGAAGTTGTGGTAAATTATGTGGATTAAACTCTACGACTATGTTTTGGCAGTGCCGTAGAAAGAAAAAAGTGACTGTAAATAAACGTGCGAAACTTGAATAATGTAATTTCAAGTTGTCAGTTTGTACTCATACTCGGTTCCATATTCTTCGATGAGTTTTGAAAAAGTTTGTTCAATAATTACCCAATATTTATTCTTAAATCCATCCCACGCACAAATAAGTTTAAGATATCACCTAATACATAAAATGATTGGGCATCTTACATTAGGCTATATGTGAATAGTGGGTTTTTAAAAACTGTAGTGAGAAAATTGGTGGTCGGGGCAAAATTGTTGAAATTGATGAGGCTGAATTTGAACATAGGAAGTGAAATCGAAGTGGGCTTATTAGGAAAGATGGATTTTAGGAGGCATTAAGAGAGAGAAGGCCCCCGGGGTTGCATGGACGTTTCTGTCCTTAAGATATGTCGCGCAACAACGGGGACAGATTGAAGATTATTGTCCATAATCCGTCGTGCCCCACTTTCGTACTGCCCTATATGGTAGTCTGAATGTGGGCACGTCGAACACGCCGAGCGCGAGACGCGTTAGCGACCGCCGACCAAAGCGGATAAAGTTGGTACTACAGGAGGCCAAATTCCAACCCTGTGCCTGGGGCTGCAAAGTCAAAATATGACATGTAGGCCTAGGTACAACTGACCAATTGAGGTCGGACTCGTAGTGGTATGTTGTATGGCCTCGGACTCGTTACGTGTATCCCTGTGCCTGTTCTAGGTGCAGGTGTACGCGTCCCGGGAAATGCCATCGCAAAGAGAGTAGAGTTATCATTTCCCAGAGTTATGCCCAAAGGGGCGAGGTACTCAATTTTCGTCCTTCGGACGGGGGAAGCATGGCTATGGATTGGAGTAAAAAGTCCATTGTGGAAGTAATGAGAAGGAGAATTAAGTCAGGGACTACGATAATATCAGATTGCTGAAGGGCATATGATTGCTTGAATGATGAAGGTAATTGTCAATTTTCTGTTTTTAGTATTTTTCTGGATTTTTTGAAACAAAAATTTATTGATACGATTGTACTTACTGTTTTGTACAATTTATTAAATTTTTTATAAATATTTAGGGTTCAAACATTTAACATTGAACCACACTTATAATTTTGTTGACCCGGATAGTAGAGCTCATACTCAACACATTGAGAGAACCTGGAGAACAGCGCGAGCCAGTATTTTAAGATACGGCTGCAAGGAGGAGAATCTGTTAGGATATGTTGCAAAATTTATGTTTCAAGATTTTTTTCGGGGATAATATATGTAATCGATTCATTTGGTCATACCAGTCATCAAACTAGCCATTCTACCAATCAATTCAACTCCTGAAGCCCAACAGCAGAATCAACCAGAAGACAATCATCAACCAGTTGCTGATGGCGGGCGGCATGTTGAGAATTGATCAATTCTCAGTTTGAATTGCCAGCTGACAGGAACTTCGGCGGCCATCTTGGGACTGGGTCGATAACCAATCGACCAAATAATCAATATTTCTTAATCTAGTCACTCATTTGACTATTTTCCAGTGTCTCTTTTGACTAATGAAGTTCCTGTCACCATACTTTCTCTGTTCTCGTTCACTTGTACACGTCATACGAATTCTTTTCTAAAAAAATCTTGAAGTTTTGAGTCATCAGTCAAATTGTGAATCATCAGAAATATTCAGTTTCATTTTACGATAGAAATCAACTAACATTTCAAGACATTTCACAGTAAATTCACGAAAGTACAAGAAATTCATTTTGCATTCATTCCATTGATAGGCTAACGACACGTGCACAATCATATTCTTGCTTAACTTAAGAAGCGTACTGAGCTCGTGTGGGAGGTCAATAATACCGGACACACCGAGTTGAGCATTTTTTAGACATTCAATTAGAAATTCAGTAACCACAATTATAAATTGTTTAAAAAAAATCCTACCACTAATGTAGCTACACATAGGTATAAAGATGAGTTTTTTACACTGTTTGATTTCTTTGTTATTCTTCCGTCATTTATAGAAAAATGAATGACTTTTAAAATTCATTTTGGTATCCCAAAATTGCAATTGCCTAGAGTAGCGGTAGATACTCGGCGCCACGTCACTTGCACATTCTGCCCCTTATTTAACTATCGCCCCTCGTCAGAGTAGTGCGCTCTCACAGCTCATATTTTCAGTGCTGAGTATTACGCTACTCTGTGCTAAAAAGTTTGCGCGTGACGTCACGGCGCAATGTTTAGTTGTAAATATCTCGATAACTATTCACTATTACGAATAATTTTCAATTATGATTAATAATGACTGTTAGCTTCATTAAGATCCAAAATGAGATTCATTCATTGAGTATTAATCGAGATACAGATTAAGCTACGCCCCTACATGCCATCCAACGCGGACTCCTTTCTCGTGGCCACAATTTTTCTACGATATATATATATATGTTCTGTAAATATCATTCTCAGTTATAAATTGTTTCAAGTAAACATTAATTTACTTGCATATCGTACAAGTTTTTTCCTGTCTTTGATGAATTTTATGCTGGAATATATTATTTATGTTAAATTCTATTTTTTTACCAATTTGATATTTGATATCATGAAAAACGCATTTCTGTATTGTTAACAATTCGAATTTTTAAATTCCTAAACATATTTTTACAATACAATTAATTATCTGGCATAACTGCATGCAAAATTGCTATAGTTCTCTATTTTTTTTGGTGAATAACGTAAAATAATGTACTGAATGATATTTTTATTTAAATTATTTTTAAAATGATTTGTTTCAAAGATTTCATTAGTACAAAGCTTAAATCTTTTTTATTAAATTGATATTAGTCTTGTATAATCATCTACAACATTAAATCAATATAATTTTTATTTTACATAATTAAATATTTATTATTATTACTAATACACATTGATACAAACTAAACCTTCAAATATGCGGTTTATAATAATAACTAAATATTTATTTCGCCATTATCAAATATACCATTTGTTAACTATAAATAAATCTTATTATTCTGAATAATCTCTTTTCTCCACTAAAAAAAAACTAGTGATTGGTAGACATACCGACGGATATGATATGAGATAACGGACAAGAAATACTAAAGAGTTTTTCTTTAATTCTATTGACTTATTATTCTTCTATAAGTTGTTTACATTAACTATTTTAGTAATTTAAAAATAATATTATGATATATAATTTTACAATTCATAAATGTTATTATATACCGTTTTTTTTTTGTTTTTTAGATGAATATCAGTCATCGGTAAATGTTTTTAGTATGTGCTTGAACAATATGTTTAAAAATCTCATATTATATAAAAATCTATCGAATTGTAATTACTTATATTTTATCGTTCAGTTGACGATACCTGTCATCATGAAAATGACAATTGTTGCAAGAAATCCAACATGCTGAACAGCGCGCTATAAGATCGCGCATTGATGCATTTTTAGTTTATTATGAAACGGACTTGTGTAAATAAACTAATGAAATACTCTAGACCAGAATGAGATGTGCTTTGGTTCGAATTAGATCTGATGCGGACTGAAAAAATCTATGTAGTCTAAAAAAAAAATTTTTTGGTGAACTGTAAAATTAATTATTTTTACTCAACAGGGCATACATATAATTGTATCTACACAATTCGGTATAAATTTTGCTAATACTAAGTAGTAGGAAGGGTTATAAATTGCTCTCCGTTTTGAATACATCATATTCCACTCGATTAAATTATATCATATCATCATTTCTGAATTTTTTGTTAATTGTCAAAAAAAAAAGTTTTTTAATATAAGTGAAGCTTAGCTGATAGAAAACGCGTATTAATATTTGAGATTATATATTTTTATTTCGAGAATATATGAAACTTAAATAAAGAATGAATATTTTTCATTCTAGCAACTTGTGATCAAGAATAAAATAATTTCTGACATAGTAATATTATTTTTTCATGTTTTTAGTAATTGAGCAGATACTTTCTGATTTAATTTTCTTTCAAAAAAGACAATTCCACGATGATGACAAAATATTGATTATTATTTTTCAAATGCTTTGTCGATATTTTTATGGAAATTATGAATTTGTAATTATTTGCAATGTTCAATCGAAATAAAGCTTAGTCTTTTGGCACAATTTAGATTGCATAACATGTATGATTTTTATAGAAGATAATAACACGTTTTATCGTATAGTTAAATCTACCCGGATATTTCTTTTATTGTAAAAAATATAACATTAATAGAATATCGTATAAAATTGTGTAGGTAATTTTCAACATCAATTTCATTAAAATAGATTTGTTTTTTCTGAAAATATCGGATTTTTTTTATCGATTGTCATGACATCCTTGGATGATTTCTGTATCGATCTCAACTTCTGCTTTATTACAACAATGCAGCTATTAGAAATATAAATATTATTATACAAATATAAATGATGAACGGATGAAGATATCAAAAAATGGTGAGTATAAAAGGAAGAATAAACTGTAGTCAATCTATAGTGAATAACATTCCGAACTCCGTTCAAAAGTTGTAATCACAGCAGTTTGTTATCAATATGAAATTTTATTAACTATCTTTGGAATCATTTTAGCTCTCGCTGGCTTATTTCAGGAACAGTAAGTTAGAAGCTGATTTTTACGTATCTAAGAAATGAACTTTACTATTGAGTTTTAATTGTTGTTTAGACTGTTATTATCTGTTTTGTTTCTTTTTCAATTCATAATCATTGATGGATCGATGTATTTGTTCAGTCTATTCAACGATTAATAATAAGGGAGGCTATCCTGAAGTGCAACCGAATCCTTATGTTAAATCGATTAACGTAAAGATAAATGGAGAGTACAATGATACAGTGACAATTGAGACGCCCATTGATGAAGAGCTTCCGGATGATATGTTGTAGTCGAATTGTTCTTATAAACATTCATCAGTCATCAACAAAAACAATCTCAATTTCAAAATTTACTCTAGTATTCATCATTCTATGTTAATGCATACAAAATCCCCATATATAATTAATTTTATTATTAATTTGATATGTGTTTTTTTTATTCTTCACAGATGAATCTCAATGTCATATATAATGGTTCAAGCAATTCCAGCGTTGAAAGGTGAATTATGTGATCTATTTGATGATAAACATTTGCTCCAGACATGCTAGACACTGCAGTACCAAAAGATAAATTCAAGACATGTCCAGTCCTTCCGGTAAGATAAAAATGAATTAACTGCTATGGAAAGCCTTCAAAATATTTCATAATATATACTCTGTTTTTGTAGAACAAAATTATGCTTTTCTCAACTATACATTTCCACCAGAAAATTAGGCCCCGGTATACAGATGGAGACAAATTTATACTGAAGTGTATTGTTCACGCAGTGGTGATGATTCTAATGCTTTCTCCTCATATTCGTTCACATTTATCATTAGTTCCTGTTTACGTGTACTCGGCCGATGCATCTTCGCTCAATGGGTTTTAAAAAATTTCCTACGTCCAGAATCAGATACAAAAAAGGATCGCCTATTAAAAATCTAATTTTCATGATTGCACTTTATATTTGGACTCATAATAGTGATTCCATAACAATCTTCATACACGGTATCACTTAATACGTTTTAATAAAGATTTATCTCTGCATGCGGAAATTTCATTAATTTTATTTATTTGGATAAATAACATCTATGTATCTACGCAAATAACCCACGTCAGTACAATGGTAACATGTATGAAATACTGATACACATCGTAGCCTTTTCTACAAATGAAGGAGACTGCAAATCCAATTCATCTACAATCAACGCCCTTTCTGACGCATCGCGTTTCGAGACACAGAAGATCGTCTCTTCATCAGGCTTTAAACAATAATGCGTCTATAGAATTGTACAATATGTGATACATCTGCCATTTAATGATTGTACAGACATACGGGGACAGTTGTTTTGTAGAATGTTGACGTTTCTTAACGATTAGATTGAGTATCGCAACGAGGAAGAGTATATCTTATAGAAAGTGGAATAATCATAATATCAATAGAATAATATAATAATCATAGGTACCCAAGTTAGGGTAATTTTCTCCGCGGAAAATTACGCTCTCTGCAGAACACCTAGCTAGCGCTAACCAAGATCCTCGACCCAGGGTGGTACCAGATAGTGTAGATCTTTTGCACTCAACAATGCAGTCTAGGATGTTGGCTCGAGGCGTTACTCAGGACAGACGAACACCTGATCAATACGGAGTTATTAAGCCATGAGAAGAGCGCATCGAACAGATTGCACATTAGAGATCAAGACGGCTCGACAGGGTGCATCTCGTATTCCGAGTGTGATGCGATCACTGTAAATACTCACAGGCCCTAGATCGCCAAGAATTCGGCGTATCGTGGCGAGTATCAGACGTGACCATCACCCTGTGAATTCACGGCCGTGTTCGGATCCTAAAGGACAGGTACACATGGCCAAATAAGCTCGCTATGGCGTTAAATAAAGTCAGGAATGCTCGAAGGGGCACAAAAAACATGGGCTGCCCTGCGGCCAGATGCAATCCCAACCTCTGGTGGAAGAAATTGACCTCATCCACCAGCATCTGGCTCGTCTCTTGCTCAGAACATAGCTCGGCGGAGCGATACACCCATTCCTGGATGGCTCGTTGAAGGCGTAACTGTGCTGATCCCCAAAGTGGTGATCTGGACCACCCCGGAAACTACAGCGCCTATGCATGTCTAAATACTCTCTACACAATTGTTTTACAAAGATTTGACGAGAGTGATTTGACGCAATAGAACCGGTATGGAGACAGATAAACGAACACATCGTGGAGCAAGCGTGCTTGAACGTGTGACAAGTGAGAACAGAAAGGCATTGATACAACATCACACGGAGCTTCTCCTCTACGTGCTCGATGCTTTCAGTACACCCGCCAAATAGTGAGATGCATCGCACATATGATGCGCTCTGAGACACGTTATCACGTAACATCTGGTGCAAACAAGAGTGTCTACCAGAGCAGTGCCATTTATAGCGAGCGGCGTATTACCCGGGATATATACCCTGAGTCCTCTCCTCCCTTTGCATCTCACGCTGCCCTATCTGTCACTCTACGCGAACGCCTGGATCATTAGAAAGCCGGACAGAGTCTCGCAACGCGTACCAAAGTCACATCGATTATATATGGCTTGACTTGAAATGGTGTACGCGGCACGTCCTGAGAGACTGCGAACACGCCCTAGAGGTTGTTTCCGAGTATACCGAGTGCAATCGGCATGATGTTGGGTTGGAGCAAAGTGCGCAGTTGACCCACTTAGTAAAAGGAAAGATCGCCAGAACTGGAGTGATAATGTCGAGACTTATAGACGGAGCGAGCATAATAAACCATCTGGATGCTGGAGAGTCATACCGATATCGTGGACAGGCACAATCTCCTTTGCCGGACGTGTCTGGTCATCAAGATACTCTCCGCAGTGCGTATCCGACCAAAACAGGCATCTAGGAATGCCTGTAAAACTCGGCGACCAATTGTGTCTTTATTTTTAAGTCTGCCCATTATTCAGTTTCAAATGTTCTCTGTAACGAACTATAATCTATGGAACGTTTGAAAGATTTAAACAAATTGGGCCATAGTTTCATAGTTTTTTGGTGGTTTAAGATGAGTCACTATCGTTTTGGTACTTCAAAATTAACTGAAATTTTATAAGATCACTAGTACATGCGATAGTTCGGTAAAAACATAGATGAAAAAAGACGGCAGATCTCACTTGGCGGTTTACTTGATTCACTGTTTTTTTGCTCTTACCTGTATGTCCATTTATCACTAATTTTACATTGCAATGTGGACTGGCGCCAGTTTTACAGGCAGTCCTAGATGCCTGTTATTGTGCGGATTTCACTTCTTTTTGAAGTGAAACGTTCTTAACTTCTTCAGGCGCGTTGGAGCAATTTTTAAGTAGGGACAACTTGATAAGATTTCACATCACCAAATCCATCCGTGGTACTGCCATAGTACGTTGATAGAAATTATCTATAGTAAGCTGATGAATTGCAGCGTAGTTCTCTTGACTAACAGTAACCGTAGAGTATCTATACCTATAGATATATATATATCCATGCAAGCGGACGTTTGGTAACATTGTGCGACCAAAGTGAAGTTTGGTGACGAATATGAATCTTCGGTGACTGTCACCAACTTCCCTACACGATTAATAGGACGTATTGATGACAGTCATCAACTTCAAATAATTTTGAAATCTCTAAAAAAAGAAAGTAACAGTTGAAAATACAGATAAATGTCGATATACGGTTAACACCATATAATATAATAAGTGTCTGTTCTTCAAGAATCTAGGGAAGCAGAATAACTAGGAAAATTCAAAAGTGTTGCCGAATCGATCTTTTAGACAACCTCGGTGCACTGTCACCGAACTTCCCGATAAGTTTGAATCAATATAGAGAAAGTAGTAACAGACAGACGATAAATGTCGGATATACGGTTAAAACCATATAATATCATAAGTTCTGTTCTCAGCATCTAGGGAAGCAGAATAACTAAGGAAAAATCAAAATTTGTGCAGAAATCGATCTTTTAAAAGAACCTCGGGACTGTCAGCCGCATTCCAAATAATTGCTGAAATCTATAAGAGAGAGAAAGTACACAGAAAAATACGATAATATGTCGATATACGGTGAAAGAACCAGCTACATATACTGAGTTCTGTTCTTCATCAGAATCTAAAGGAGCAGAATAACTGAGGAAATATGTCAAATTTGTTACAAAAATAGATTTATCACAATTAGTTTTGTAATTTTGTTACTACTAACGGATATTGAGATTAAACGAATAGGAATTAGATATGGAATTTTTGTGACTGTCACATTTACATGATCGTGTGGTCACTGGGTAACTCCTCCAGGTAAGGAGCACTCTTACTGAGAATGAGAAGAAACATGATCGTAAAATCTCAATTCCTGTTCTTTACAACACATGTTGCATAGTTAGTATTACAAATAAGCAGATACATACACATATAGCAACCCACTCACTAAGTTATGTACACCAATATTATATCCAGGCAAAATAATTCAGTATCGCAGTGTCCATATAAATATGAACATAGTAGCGTAAGTTACATGATATCTGATGTATTTCATTTTGATTGATGCTATGTTACACTAGGAGAAACGGCTGGGCGACCTAACATAAACATAACATAAGCGTCACGTGTTCGTGACGTATCAAAGTACACATGTTTTTGGTCACGCGGACCATAATATAGCCGTCACATGTGTGCCGTTATACTACTATCATCAATGCTATGGAACTGATAACGTAAGATAGAGCTACAATCGTACATATCATAAAACTCACAGTTTGATATAATTGTTATGTCACCTATGTAAGTCAAAAAGTTACGTAACATTGTTACTTCCTGTTAGATCACATGTACCATTCCCGGTGTTCACTGGGTAACTCCTCCAGTTACAGGAGCACTCTTACTGATAATGAAAGGAACTGAACGTAAACTCACTGTCTGTTCTTTTACAACAAATAGATATGTAGCGAACAAAAGAAATATGTTGTTATACTATCCATTATACACTGTCGGATAACATTGTTTCAGTAAAAGTAAAAAATTTGCCTGGAAGCATCTTCAATATAGTGGATCAAGCCTGTTTATCAAGTGTTTAGTAACAATTGAAGGTTAGAAACAATTCACAGTGTACAAACAAGTAGCAGAAAACGCGCCCAGGAACAACGCGCGCGATCATATCTGTTAAATTTGGTCGCAATCGAATATAATTAAACCGTTTGGTTTGGGAGTATACCCTGACAGACAGATAGACACCAGAATTCATATCGTAGATATTTGATTTTCTATATACGTGCAAGTGGAGTTCGTACATGTCGTGCGATCAAGTGGAATTTGGAGACAGTCACCAAACTCCAAAAACATTTCTTCTTCCTCCAATAAATGATTTTTTTCAATAAGGTTACACGAAACACACGCGCGCTCTCCGAGCGCGCTGTCTCAAGACAACACGTTAAAATTGATTTAATTTTTATATTTTATTTAGTTCAAAAATTTAAAAATTTAAAAATTTTAGGTAGTTTCCTACTACAATAGGTGTATTTTCCCGGCTCTTTTAAAGACTTTGCAAGCAAGTTTTTATTTTTCGAATAGAAAAAAGTTCAACAAATAAGGTCTTATGAAAAGAGGGAAAATATGATTTTCAATAGACATTATTTTAAAGCCAACCACAAAATTTATAACAATTTTAGTAGTCTATGCTACATAGGTGGTTTTTCTGCTCTTTTAATGACTTTGGCCAAGCCGTTTTTTTTAGTTTTCGGAAATAGAAAGTTCAACAAAATAAGGTCTTTGAAAATCGTAGAAAAAATTATGATATTTACAATAAGACATTAGTTAAGCTAATCACAAAAGTTAATAACAATTTTGGATATTTATGATAATTTGTTTTTTTCTTTCAAGCATCTAAACATCATTTTATCCATGGAGTCCCAAATGAATCTATTAAAATCGATTGGCAACACGCGGGAACCGACTTTACTTGTTTTAATCATATGCGTTTGTTGTTAATTATTTCGACAAACACTTATTGTCTCATGGATCATTTAAAACTGTTCTTTACCAATAATTCCTAAAAAGAGTTTAATTTAAATCGATATACCAACACGCGGGAACTTTTTCGATTATTCAGAACATAGATGTCCTCTTGGTTAGGGCAAGAGAGAAGGAAATATTATGAGTGTCAACGTGAAAAGAGAGTGATAACAATTACGTAACGCAGAAGAGGGCAGCTGTAGGAGCCCAATTGAAAAAGTGACAAAAGACACATTCAGTAAGAGAGAACACATATGAGCGCTGCAATTGAACGTAGAGTGAAACAGCGAGCGAAAAAAATCTTGAATAGCAGAAATATCGCTGCGTAGGGGCGTGGCTTATTTTATAACTCCGTTAATAATTAATAAAAATTCGTTTAACGTTTAATTGGAAGCGCATGATATAAATAACTACCTATTAATACATATGAAATCGATGTAAGCAATATAAACGATATTTGCATATAAAGATGCAGTTAATGAACGTCACACAAATTTTCGGTGTAAGAGTAGTCGTAAGCCTCGGCGCTCAGGGGGAAAGAGCGCGCTAGTGAGAAAGAGAGAGATAAGGAAAAGGTGAATGTGCCACTGGCGCCGATATCTACCTTACCTAGACAAGTGCGACTTAGAGAAGATGGGGCCTGGAATTAATCGCCCTAACAAAGTC
Organism: Chelonus insularis; assembly: GCF_013357705.1. Lineage (NCBI taxonomy): Eukaryota > Metazoa > Arthropoda > Insecta > Hymenoptera > Braconidae > Chelonus > Chelonus insularis. The sequence continues at coordinate 28,520 of NW_023276631.1, read as the reverse complement.
AAACCACGAACATGCTCGTGTCCCAAGTCCTTGCTATATAATAATACTCATTCGGAGGGTCATCAAATGGCTCCGAAAAGAGCTTAAGATCTGGACATATCAAAAACGAGGAAATTGATGACATGATAATCGAAGTCATCACCCCGTCTGCTGTCTAACGCCTATACTTTACCCGTGATCTGGGCGAGCGTGGAACTAGCGAGTTTGGAGTGGACAACATGACAGGTATAGCCATAGGAGCCGGCGTATGACGTCTATGAGAGCTCTGAATCCGCATTCTCAAGAGACCGAAGATTCATTATGCCTGCCAAGATGGTGTATGTATTCCACCACTCGCCTATCGGCGTGATGGTACGCACGAGCAACTCGAGGACACAAGAGGCGAGTTCCACGGTGATGTAGATGACGCGCTATTCCATGTATTATCGGCTTGGCCGATATTGCGCGCCTCAGCCTACATACACCGGCAATAACGCAGCTCTAGAGAGTGCTGTATTACCACCATTCGCACTGTTATGGATCAGGACGAGACACCAGTGCACGAGCCTCGATGTGCTGTGAAATTGAGTGCAGTCGTTGAGAACGGAGAGCAAAAATGCTCTGGAATGACCACTTACCCAATAAAGTCTCTACGCCTCAACGCATTGAACACAATAAGCCGGATATTACTCTTTCGACCATACCACGCAAGCACGTAATATTACATTGAGTTCGCAGCCCCGCCGAGACAAATATAACGGTGCCGAGAGAAGAGAGTAAACAGGACGCTACAGAGAGTCTCATGGAGGCTCCATGGAGAACCTGGCCTAGCCCGAACACACGGCGCACGTGATAGTCCGACGTGATATGGCGCCCTCGAGGATGAGGGATCGCTTTCCTGACAGAGCTTCGACAATACCTAGTCTTGCGGCGTAGCGGCATGAGATTCTCGCGCTCGTATGCAGAAAGCGGTCATCCTTGGTTCGTCCCGAATCCTGAGACGACTGGAAATAATGACGGACGGCTGCAGCGCCCAGGCGCACCCTCAAACCTGAGGGAGTTCGGTGCCGGCAGGATAAGCTCGTCTAGTCAGGCGCGAGGTGGGGTCGGAGCCCTGATCCCTGGCCGAGACACCTCTGACTAAATCGCAAGATGAGAGACTCAATATAAAGGTCTGGTGTGCCACTACGTTGTATGGATGGATAGTCTACCGATCGACACGCAATACCAAGATCATAGCATTAGAGAGGAGAACTAAAGACCCGCACGTAATCGATAGTACCTAACCTCTTGTACCTATCTAAAAGTGATTTCGGAATTTATAATTGATGATATCTTATAATTGTTTATTTATTTACGTTTAATTTTAATGTAGAAACATTTCATTAGCAAATGATCAAAGATTTAATTGTTTTTTCTTATTTTTCCTATGCCTTACCATTATTTATTATTAAAAACTTTTTTCAGATTTTTTCCATAACAATATCCTTCGAAAAAATTTTAGCTGAATTTCATATTTCTCAATCCGTTCTTGAGATATCGAAGTAAAAAAAAAATGCTGGAATACGTACATACATAAATACATGCGTACACATACGTATAAAATCTATTATAGATTTTTCTGAAAATTAGCTTGATGCTTGCAAATATCTTGAAATTTCGAGATATGATGGAAATTCGAATTTCACCAACCGACCCAATTTCAATAATTCTTTATGGAAAGTTTACAAGATCTATGCGAGTTATTTCAATGCGAATTTTTTTATTTTATTAAAAAAAATGTTACTAACATAAAATTTTTTTGTTTCTGTTGAGAATTAATTAATTCTCAGTTTGAATTTGCCAGCTGACAGGAACTTTCGGCGGCCATATGAGACTGGGTCGATAACAATCGACCCAATAATCAATAAATTCTTTATCTAGTCACTCATTGCTATTTTCGGTGTCCTTTTGACTAATGAAGTTCCTGTCGCTTTCTGCACGTCTCGTTCACGTGTACACGCATTCTGATTCATCTCACAATCTTACAAGTTTGAGTCATCATCAGTACTAGTGCATTGAAAACATCAGAGCCATCAGTTACAGTCTAAAACTAAATCAGAAATATTTCAAGATTTCAGTGTAATTCAAGACATTCATCAAGATTCATTTGCATTGCATTGATAGGCTAACGCCACGTGCACAATCACATTCTTGCTCAACTTGAGAAGCGTGTGAGCTCGGTGGGAGGTCAATATACCGAACACACCAGTTGAGTAGTTTTTTGAGACATTCAATTCAATCAAGAATTAAAATAGACATTCAGTGATTTTGAGCGACTTCAGTCTTCCTATGTTAACAAACTCAAATTTGTCAGTATACTTAGTGTACCTGTTAGTGCTTAAAATAAAGAACTTTATTTTTTATAAAACCTGACTCCGTTTGCCTGTTCCGCACAATCATCCCTATCCATACGGTAGGTTAATCACAAGTTGAGATTTTCTCAACATTTATGGTCCTTCGAGCCGGATCAGAGCTCTCGGTTGTGAAGTACTAAAATTTGGTGCACAAGTGAAGACGCAGACAATAAGTGTTAGTGCACAAAATGGCCGACAACAAAAGAGAGTGAGGACCAAGAGTCCAAGACCCAAAGCCTCAACCACAATCAGCGTGACTCCTGACGATGGCGTAGAGGAGTTTGGTAGTTCCACACTGATCACAAGAAGGAGCCAGATCTCCAGCCCACAACGGAGATCGAAAACTAAAGCACAATACAGACAACACACCATCAAATCCTGGTCTACCGATCAATTGACCTCAAGATCGAAGTCTCAAATGGCTCGGCTACGCTTAGCCAGTCATTCACTCAGCAAATCAAAGACCACAACAGACAATCACTAAAAGAAAGACTCTCGCTGGAGAAACAACTCACAGCGTTGCACGAGTCATTCAATTCAGAACATCAAGTGCTCGAGGAGGTTGGCCCACCATCTCAATTTCATCATCCGTACATGTGTGGATGATGTCTTTGATACATTCACACCAATCAGTCTCAGACTTCTTCATGATATCCGCTAAGTGCTTCCACGGAACCTCCAGCACAATCAACATCACCAGTGGTGCATCGACGTCGCACAAGCTTTAGCCCGACTTCCTAAGCTGTCAGTGCCCAAATTTTCATGGAACTAGTGCCTCCTGGTTGTCAGTCAGAGATCAATTCGAGTCCATGATAGCCAATCACCTGGTCTGGATGAGGTAATCAAATTCAATTATCTCAAATCAGCTCTTTTCAGGTCCAGCTCTTCTCTGGTAGAGAACCTCCTCACACGAAGATCATTCACTAAAGCATGTCGACACTCAAGTCCAGGTACGAGAATCGCAGAGGCTCATTAATGTTCACTGGAAAAACTCTTCAGCCAGTTTGCTGAGTCAAAAGAGCTCCACTACATCAGCCAAGATTCATCCTTACTCACATCGTAGACAATTCATTGGACTTACTCAAGCTATTAGGACAATCACTGAGAATTGGGATACAATTCTCATATTTCACATTCCTCAAACACATGATCAACACACTCGTGAGCTCTGGGAAACTCAGGATAATGATCTGAGCGGATACCTACTTACTCAGAGTTCCATGACTTCCTCTTGGCTCGGATTCGTAGTTGGAGAAACTGGAGCACGAATCAAATCAGACATCAACAACGCTCATCGCATTCAACTACAGTGAGCGTAGATTCATTTGATGACTGCTGCAATGGTGGTCACTTTTTATCGTAGTCTGCCCAGATACAGAGCGTGCCTCTGAGCAACGCCTGAGGACGGTAGACAACAAAAAACTTACAGGAATTGTCTTGGAAGACAAACACACCAGCCGCACCAATAACAACCGATGCAAGGAGTCAACTCAAACATCACACCATGTCTCATTCACTACTTTCAGACAATCATCACGCAACAACAATCAAGGCGTCTTCCAGGACACAATCATCACAACAGCATCATCAGACACTCAGCCTTCAACTTCACAGCAATGAGGAGGCGAAGCAGTCTTCGAAAATCAATCATCATCAACACAGACATTCAAGCTTGCTGATGGACTCTCTGGAGAGGTCAAACTGACTGATGACCTAGCACATGAGGTTTCGGGCCTCAGGAGGGTTGAGGTTCAGTTGAATGGTCCAAAGGACAAGTTCAGAAGCAGCAAATCATCTAGACATTCAAAGGTCAGAATGACCACAAGACAATCAATCAACATCCAACTAGTATGCTATCAGCACACAAAATCATCAATCAAGTGACGTTAAATCAACTCACTTAGTAGACAATCATCGACGGGAGCAATCTGCTCAGGTCAAAACAATTCCAAGTCATCTACATGATGATCATTCACGCTGTTAGCAACAGCAAAAGTCAAGCCAATTCACATTACAGGGAGTTACATTGCACGAGTGCTCATAGATCCTGGATCAGAGCTAACACTAATCACAACTCAATAGCCAATCTGCTACAACTGAAAAAACGCCATCAGACAATCACATAAGAGGATAGGAAGATCTAAATTCACTCAAAAAACAGGTGTAGTCTTCTGTGAGCTACAGTCTCTAACATTCAGTCATTCAATACACATTCGAGCTCACATAATGAAACTAGTTGACAGCATGACTTCAAAGGTGCCATGCAATTATTCTAAAATCATTGGACTCATTTCATGGATAAAACTGCAGATCCAACATCAATATTCCACAATCAATAGACATTCTACTTGGAGCTGACGTTATGGACAAATCATCAAACAACATATCATTTTCATCTCCAACAGCTTCGATAGCTCAACTTTCGATCTTGGTTGGCTAATTCTTGGTCCAGTAGCACCAAAATCATCAGTCAATCACTATTAATCATCATGCTACTACAATCAAGAACATGAAGACATTCAAGAGTTGCTAACAAAATTCTGGGTCTAAAAGAAGTTCCTATGTCAAATCAACATCAATTATCATCCTTGGACCAACAGTGTGAAGATTTCTTTAAATCAACACATTCTAGACAGTCATCAGGACGATACATTGTTTTGAATTCCACTCATTTATTCACCTGCAGCTCTTGTACTCCTATACAACTGCGTATCGATGCTTGAGGCGTCAGTTGAGGAGATCAACCAACGAGACTAAATACAACAATCTCTACAGACATTCATGAAGGATACGAAGGAGTTAATCAATGGTGCAAGGCGGGCGCGTCCCCCTTGCAAATGGCAATCAAATAGTCAATCACTTCTCCAAATAACGTCACAATCTTCAGTCATCAATAAAAAATCACCTTCGAAGACCGCACTACAAAGATTCTTGGACTTCAATGGAATCCAAGCTCAGACACATTCACATCAAAATCAGTCACCCATGAGTCAACATATTCAAAACGCCTCATTCTTTTAGAAGTAGCTCAAATTTATGATCCTTTGGGGTTTGTGTCACCAATCACAATCAGAGCTAAGATGCTCCTTCAAGAACTCTGGTTACACAACCTCAGCTAGGACGAACCAGTCCTACAATCAATCATCAATCGCTGGCTGATCATCAGAGAAGAATTTACTCAACTTCATGAGATCTCACTTCCACGATGGATTCACACAACCAGACATTCAACTGTCGAAATTCATGGATTCTCTGATGCTTCACAGCTTGCGATGGCTGCAGCAAATCTATCTCAAATTCAATTCACCGTCCACAGGGCCCAAAATCACACTCATCTGTGCGAAAACTAAAGTAGCACTAATCAAACAAATCACGATCCCCAGGCTAGAGTTAACTGCTGCGTTAATTCTAGCAAAACTCACAAAGCATGTTCGAGCTACACTTCACAGAGTGAACATACATTCAATTCACTTATGGATGGACTCTTCAATCACTCATTCATGGATCAATTCAAATGCAGGACGCTGAAAGGACTTTGTCAGGAACAGAGTAGTGCAAATTCAAGAACTAGTTGCGGACGCGCACTGGCACCACATTTCTGGCAAGGAAAATCCAGCGGACTGTGCTTCAAGAGGCATCACAGCCAATCAATTAAAAGATTACTCGCTGTGGTGGAGGGGACCCACCTGGTTAGCTGAAAATCAAGAAAACTGGCCAGTAAATTCACCACCAGCTGACGAGGCTTGTAACTTAAAAGCTCGTCCTGGAATTTCACTCATAGCAGCAATTCAAGATACAATAATGGGACTTGGTTAACAGATATTCTACGCTCAACAAGTTACTTAGAATCCCGCCTTAATCATTAAATTCACTTCAAAACTTCGACATTCACCAGTTACCAGTCCTTAAGCATCAATCACAACAGTTGACATCGAAAAAGCGAGAATCTTCTGGATAAAGTCTACTCAAGCAGCACATTTTCACCAAGAAATCAGGACTTTATCCAACAATCACCATCTTCCACCAAACCATTCATTCGACAGACTCACAGCATACGTTGACTCAGAAGGAGTTCTACGAGTAGGAGGACGACTTCAGCATGCTCAGTTGAGTCATGATTCAAAACATCAATCAATTTTACCTCGACATTCACCATTCACCACTCTTGTTATTAGACATTATCATTTAACCACACTACATGGTGGCACTCAACTTACACTCACAACAATTAGACAACATTACTGGATCATAGGTGGAAGAGCTCCAGTAAAGACATTCATTCTTCAGTGCATCGAATGTGCTCGACAAAGAGGCATAAGAGCACAACAACTCATGGGCCAATTGCCACAATCACGTATCACTCCTTCACGGCCATTCTCTCATACTGGCATAGACTATGCTGGGCCATTCATAATCAAAACATCATCAGGCAGAGGAGCCAAGACTAGAAAAGCTTGGGTCTGTGTATTTGTCTGCATGTCAACTTCTGCAGTTCATTTGGAAGCAGTTAGTGACTATTCAACTGAAGCATTCATTGCTGCCTACAGGAGATTCACCTCTAGACGAGGATTATGCCAGACAATCTATTCTGACTGTGGCAGAAATTTCATAGGAGCTGATATAGAACTCAAAAAATTATTCACACAATTCACCAGAGAGCATGAGGTCATCTCTAGATTCATCATCACCAACGGCAGTCAATGGTCATTCAACCCACCTGCAGCACCACACATCAGTGGCAAGTGGGAGTCAGTAGTGAAATCACTTAAATTTCATTCGACGAGAACAGTAAAAGAATCGCTCTTCACGTTTGAAGAGATCACCACACTACTGACACAAATAGAAGCCATTCTCAACTCAAGACCTCTAGAGCCAATCAGTGATGACCCAGAAGACATTCAAGCACTCACTCCTGGACACTTTCTTATTGGGTCAGCACTCAACACTGTTCCTGAACCATCAACCTCAGAACCTGCACATTCAATTCAAAATCGATGGTGGATGATTCAACGACAATCACAGCAGTTATGGTACAGGTGGTCACAATCTTACTTACAAAAATTACAAGCTATTTCTAAGTGGTTTTTCAGGAACAGAACAATTCAAGTTGGTGCATTAGCCTTGCTAACTGATGAAAGATTTCCCCCCACGAAATGGCCACTCGTGAGGATCATACAATTGCACCCAGGGCAAGACGGGCTGCCACGAGTAGCAACGGTGAAGACACCAACAACGACGTTGGTCAGACCAATCGTCAAGCTAGCTATTCTACCGATCAATCCAACTCCTGAAGCCCAGCAGCAGAATCAACCAGAAGACAATCATTAACCAGTTGCTTATGGCGGGCGGCATGTTGAGAATTAATTAATTCTCAGTTTGAATATGCCAGTTGACAGGAACTTCGGCGGCCATCTTGGGGCTGGGTCGATAACCAATCGACCGAACAATCAATAATTCTTAATTTAGTCAATCATTTGACTAATTTTCAGTGTCCCTGTTGACTAATGAAGTTCCTGTCGCCATTCTTTCACTGTTCTCGTTCACGTGTACACGCCATTCTTATTCATTCTTAACAAATCTCACAAGTTTGAGTCAATCATCAGTACTAGTGCTATTGTAAATCATCAGAAACATTCAGGTTTTATTCTAAATCTATAATCAAGTAATATTTCACGATATTTCATTGTATATTCAAGACATTTCATCAAATTTATTTTGCATTGCATTGATAAGCTAACGCCACGTGCACAATCACATTCTTGCTCAACTTGAGAAGCGTGCTGAGCTCGTGTGGAAGGTCAATAATACCGGACACACCAAGTTGAGTATTTTTTAGACATTCAATTCAGATTCAATAATTAAAAATAGACATTCAGTGATTTTGAGCGACATTTAGTCTTCCTAGCTAACAACACAAGTTTGTCAGTATACTTAGTGTACCTGTTAGTGCTTAAAATAAAGATACTTTATTTTTTATAACACCTGACTTCCGATTGCTCTGTTCCGGCACAATCATCCCTATCCTTAAACGGTTAGGTTAATTCACAAGTTGAGATTTTTTGATACGCGTTACTGCGTCTCGGGAGAGATTATTGTAACGACTGAAGATAGAATAAATCTTTTTTAGTTCTACGCGATGCTAGATACGCGGGCTGTCTTGACGGGTCTGTGGTCTTCGACGAAAAGCCTTGATAAGAGCTGTTTGGTCTACGAAGTGGCCGAGTGTAAACAGAGTCGCCGGAAGTAACCCTGCACCGGTTTGAATGTCAGCAGCCGACATAAACAACGACCTAACAAAATATTGCTTTGTAAGGATTGAGTCGTCATTTTATGTATGCGCGATTTCTGGTGAACTGGAAAGTTTCTCAAGCTGATTAAGCTGGGAAACTCCCAGTCCACAGAACAAAACGGAAAAAATGCGCACCGTCTGCAGTTTGGGGCCCTGGGCCCCGCCACAAGTCAAAAGGCTTGGGAAAGAGCTGACCATCGTCGACGGAAAAGAAAAATGCTGGTCAGCGGTCTAGATCCTATGCTAAAAGTAGAAGGAAAGAGGAAAGGGGGAAACAGAAAAAGAAATAAGGGACACGTGGTGAACGAATATTTAGTCGGATATAACAGATTCAAATAATTGGCGTTTAATGATTTTAGGACTTTTTTAATTTCATCATTGTCGTTATTTATGTCTGGCGCACATTTTTGTACAGGCCAGAAGGAGGGGGCTGTTTTTGATGATAATGCATGCTCTCATATAAAAAACGATCTCTGATTTCTCAGGACTCGCTTAGTAGTCTGTGAGAGTCACTGCCCTGATGATAATGTAGATGGTTCACTCGGTTTAGCTGCGGTTCAGGTCTTACACTCAGATGGGAACTCCTTATGTGTTCTCTATTGATAGAAGATTTCTGGATATAATACTTAAAAATTAAGCCACGTGTTATAACATTTTTTTTAACTAGCTACTTTTTCAGATTAAGTAAAAATTGATTGCAAAAAAAAGTTATCGTAAATTTTCATCTACAAAATGACTTTTTAAATTATTTCAAGAAAATTCGAAAAAGTATTTTTCTACACAATTCATCGAAAGTAACAAAAAAAAAGACTCAATCTTATAGATGACATTGCACTCCATTTGACTCAAACTTTTTTGGTGTTTCAAAATTTTTTTAAATGGTTATTCAAAAATGAGAATTTAGTTATTTTATTATAGAGTCATTTGGGACGTGTACATGGCGCAAAGTTTTACTTTCATCCGATGATGGCAGTTTTAGAAGGATACTTCGAACATTTGAAGAAAAATTCTGAATAAGATTTAGGCTATCATATGTTTATTAATATTTCGATTAAATATTTGATCTACAATTTCTTACGCATACTTATGTGATTTTTTTATTAAACAATTGATAAAAACAATTTTATGGTTTTGCGATTATGGCAAGTCAAATTTGGCGCACTTTAATAATTTCAAACATTTTTTGCATGTAGAATAATTTGAAAATATCAGATTTCCAAACAACAGTGAAGTGGCGCCGTTTTTTTTTACAGATATCGAACGATATTTGTTTTTGGCGGATTTCACTTACTTTTTTCAATAAGTTTTCATATTAGATTAGATAATATTGATTTTGAAAAAAACTAAAAACCTAAGATATCGCGGAATTGCCGTGGTCACTGATCTTTATATAAAAGATCAATAGATAACGAAAAATGTTTTTTAAAAATCTCTTTTCTTTCGTCGGTAACTTTAGTTCAATTAAAGCTCGTATTTACAGTGAAACAATTAAAATTTTTCGTGATGATCTCTAGTTCGATTGTTTATTACAAATTCTATTAGTTTAAATATAGACGTTTGTTCAAATTTATTTTTCATTTTTAGCAATGATTACAGCAAGGCAAGTTGATTTGAGAATAGTTGAGCGAAGTCGAAGTGATACCAATTTTTTCACACTGCAAATCCAAGTGTGTTATTCTTGTAGACACTTTTAACACGCTAAGCCTCTTCAATGTTAAATGCCGTGAAAAACTATAGATTTTTCACACACTATGAAATGTATAGAAAGTGTCTACAAATAATTTATTGTTTGTTTATGGATATTTTACATTGAATACGCTTTATGTGTGTTATTTTAACATGTTTGTGGAATCCTGGGATTTGCAGTGCACCAGGGTAAAGAAATTGAGTCTGACAAAAGATATAGGATGTATTGGTTTTTTGTTATTTATGCTACGATACGAGCTCATTCTCGCAAATTTGTCCGTGTGAATACAAACAGTATTCAAAGAGACTAGTACAAACAATAATAAATTAAAAGAATTGACGGACGGAGATTAGAAACCATTCGTTTTTTCAGCCAATGAATAGAATCTCTTATTTATTATAAATAATCGATATGGCATGATTGCGGTACATAAGATTGATTGATTAAATGAAGTTTTAAATAAGAATTGCGTCGTTCAGATGTCCCAATTCTAAGTACGTAATACTTTGTGATAACATAAAAGAAAAAGTAGTAAATTTGTGTGAATGAATTGGGTCAGTAAAAATTCGAATTTTAATGTAAGATTTGATATATGCTCATTTAGAGCGATTACAATCGTAATTAATAACATGTTCGATTACATTTATTCAACATAAGTAATAACTTTTTATCAGTTAAAAAAAGAAAAAAATCCCGTTGCAAGAATTCGAATTAATTGCATAAATTCCGTTTTTGATTATTTATAACAAATTCAGTCGTTATAAACAAATAGAGTCAATTACCATCCATGTAACATAGTTGGTAACTTTTTTTTAATTAAAGGAAAAAAAGTATTCATATTTTAAGATAATCTTCATATAAATAGCATTATTTGTATTTCTTATCAATATTAACGTAAGAAATACATAAACCATTCATTCGCTATATTTATACATTTGGAGTATACCTATGTATATCGTAGAAAAATTGTTGCCACGAGAAAAAGGTTCGCGTTAGATGGCATTTAGGTAAGACTGACAAAGAAGAGGCTAGAAATCGAGTTGAAATGTGCGAAAAACGGAATTAGGGGCGTGGCCTATTCTGTATCTCGATAAATACTCAATAAATGAAATTGATTTCGGAATCAAATGAAAGCTAATGACTATAATTGATCGTATATTAAAAATTATCTCGTACTATTAATTAGTTATCGAGATATTTACAATTAAAAATGGCGTCGTGACGTCACGCGTGATCTTTTCAGTATAGAGTAGCGTGTTATCGGCACTGTAAATATGAGCCGCGAGAGCGCGCTAGTTTGACGAGGGGGAATAGATGGATAAGGGGGGCAGAATGTGCAGGTGACGTTGCGCCGAGTATCTACCACTACTCTAGATGCCAACACAATAAAACTCAGACTACTTGAAAAATCCAGACGACTCCTGATGCAGAGACCAGTACAGAAAAACTTACAACTTTCCTGTGAACTTCGACTCTTCAGTCAACTCTTTGTGAAATTTCAATGAACACAAGATTGTACAGACAATTCAAAGTCTCTCCCATCGTTATTTTTCGGTTATTGTTACTTTAGTGTTCAATAAATCGTTAATTGTTACTGTTAAATAGTGTCAGCCGATTCATTTACACCGTCCAAAAGTCCCGACTGTTCTAGCATCCAAATATCCTCGAATATACAGTCCACAAATTTTCGACTTCTTATTCAGCCAACTCAAAGTCAGGACAACTAGACATTATTGTTCACAACTAAGAATAATTTTTATTAAACATGCATTGTTTATAACAATATGAATTGGTTACAACAATAAAAAATTGTATTTTTCGATTAAGTAATCTGTGTATGATAAGAATTCGGATGCTTTAAACAAACATTGAATGTAACTATCCATATTTTTTATGAACGATTACTAATTGAAAATTCATCGTGTTAGCACAGACAAAGTGTGCTCAGACCCATTTTTTTCAAAATATTATCATTATTATTAAGTTTTCAGTGAACAGTACCAATAAAATTATAGATTATTCGAAAAATTTTAGTCAAAAAGTGAAAAATATCAACCAGAAATCAATACAAATTAAAAAATTTTATATTAAAAAATAATGGAACATCGAAAAGTAAATTATGAGAGTTACTGATTGAGGAGCAATGAAAGATGAAAGTTTGAAAATTAGAGAATAATTTGATACTGAATGATAAAATTTTAAAATTACTAATTAATGAAAGATTAATAATTTGAGTTCTGAAATTTTAGATTACTTAATGAATGACTCATTTAAGCTCAAAAATTTTGAATTACTAAATAAACAGTGATATAAAAATCGATATCATAGCAAAAAAACATTGATTATGATTATCATTAATGATCACATATCGCGAATAACAATGAAACAGAGATGAATAACGTCAAGTTTTATTAATAACGATGAGGTATAGTCAATAACAATTAACTATTGTTAATAACAATTATCGTCGTGATTATCGACGTTTTTTTTAAAAACGCTCCTTTCCTAAGACTTGGATACCCAAATGCAAAAACGTAGCCGTGTCAGTAATTTTCTCTCATTTCTCGACTGAGTTAATTAGTCAGTAAAGAAATAAAGTTCACAAAAGAATTGATCACTTCTATAAAGGATTCGGGTGCTTCCTGATGTTCACTTTTCTTGAGCTGGACTTGTCGGTAAGTTATTTAATTACAAAATTGAAAGTCCACTACTGTAATCTGAGAATCTTCGTTAATTAAATATTTTCTCTTGATTTCAGGATTTTATAAAGATTTTCCAGATTATGAAGAAAAGAGTGAGTAGGCCTGTCACAGTCAAGCAAGCAGTTGCCTTGTTGAGGATGCTGGGGAAGATTTGTGACGCGATGCCAAAAGAGTTGCACGCAGAGGCGGATCACCTGCTGCAGTGATTAAGGGTCATGTAGAATCTATTCGGGAGAATCATGAGTAAGTGTACATTCTTTTGGATTTTTATAGTGGTTTAAAATAAGTTCGGTGTAGAGTTTGTAGGATTAAAATATTATAATATGTGCTTAGTTTGAAATAAGTTCAGTGTAAAATATTGTAATATGTGTTCATTTTTATTCAGTCTGTATAAACAAACCTAAGGTCAACTCTCATATGTTTTGCACATATTGAAGAACATATCCTGAAATTTTTTATCATTTGTAACTAACAATTGTCTCTGTTATTAATTCTCAAAAGTCAGTCGAAGAGCTCAATGCATATTGAAATATTTAAGAGTAGAAAATCTCTGACAAAATAAATATAAAAATTTAAACCTAATCCTCATTTGTTTTTTACATACAAAATAACATATCCTGCAATTTTCATCATTTTGAACTAACAATTGTTGTTGTTACTTTTTTTTAAAGGTCAGTATAAGAGCTTAATATGTACTGGATTATTTAAGAGTAGATAGACATTCAAATAACTTATATAGAAGTCTTAACTCAATCCTCATTTGTTTCTTACATACCAAAAAACGTCTCCTGCAATTCCTATCATTTCAAACTTATAGTTCTCTGTGTTCTTAATTTTTGAAAGTAAGTCTAAGAGCTCAATGCGTACTGGAATATATCAAAGATTCAAAATGCAATTCAACCCTGTTTTGACTTTTTTTTTTTGTTCGTTAAAGTTTGTATCTTTATTCTTTACTGTTCCAGCTTCAATTATTTTTTATATTTTACAATACAATTCAGCAACGAAAAATTCCAATGCTTATCTACTGTAATTCGTGGAAATTCAAAAGTAGAATGAAAGTTTTTTTTTAATTCGTTTAGAATTTTTTGTAAAGGGAGGAAATAATAAAGGCTCATTAAACTTTTACCGACTTTCAAGCAAGGCCCAGTCAATGACCTTTTGAGACATTCTTTTCGAAAAATCAGTTCCACCTACCGTAAGTATGGAGAGCAAGAATGAGAAGTTATTTCAAAATTTAAATAAGAAGGTGCAAATTTTCTTGTTTACTGCAATTTATCAAAAGTATTATTCAACGAATTTTTTTTTTTTTATTGATGTAATTGATAAAAGTTTTTACGATGTAAAATCTTCATTCCAAACATGTCAAAGCAGCAATTATTCCAAAATTCATAGTAAATAATGTAAAACCAAAAGATCCTTTTGAAAATGCCAAGTAAACATAGAAAACTCTTGAATCATTGATGATGGAATTAATTAGTTCATGTTGTAATAGTAACGGTCGTTATTTTCAGAACAGAACTGAATAAATTAAAAACTTTTTGATCAAATAAAATTTAAGCAGTAGTAAAGGAGAATAGTGACCAGTTACTCTATAATTATTACAAACTAGCTGTCACTTATTTATGTTCCCTAAAAATTTTTCGAATTTGTAAATAATTTTTTACATTTTTTATGAATAAATAAATTCTACGCACTTTTCTCGTGCGATTTGGTTTATTGTGAGTATTTTTGTATGTTTCTGCTCAACTAGAGTATTTTTAAGTTTTTTAACTTTTTTATTTTGCACGTTGCACCCGTATGTAATAATTAATTAATATATATTACGTACGTATGCATAAACAAAATAATATTTATAAAAAAAAAGATAAAAAATACTAGCGGGTAATTTCAAAGAATTTTGGCTTTTTTGTTCTCAACGACTGACTCAATTATCTAGTTAGTTTCATAGTTATCTATTAGTCTATTCCATAAGAATGCCGAATGTGGTAATACAGCACTCTTAGGGCGGCGTTATGCCTGTGAATGTAGACTAAGCGCGCTCATATCGGACAAAAGTAGAAAGACTATGAAAGTTCTACCACACTTTTTTTTTTTTAAAGTGCTGTGGTAGAACTCTCATAGCTGTGGACGCGAAAAGTGGGGGGCGAAGGTGTCTTTAAGGTTTTTGTGGAAAAAACGTCCTTCTATAATAATAAAAAAAAAAACCTCTAATCGTAAATATTTATAAGATTTTTTTAAAAAAATACAACTTTTTTTTTTTAAATTTTTTATTTGTATGTAAACATGTAAATAATTAAAATTTTTGAAATAAAACTTAAATATAAACATATAATTATACATTTTCTAAATTGATTTACGAATTTGTCGACTTAATGGTTTATATTCAACTATTCTATCATGTAAAATTAAACATTATGCAGTTGTACCCAGGGGAAACACTTAAGTAGCTTCAAATTCAAGGCGAACATCGACTGGCCCTGCTTTAATAGATTCATTTTCTCTCGAACAATCTATTACAATGAATGGTCTTCTTCTCATAAAATTTCCTTTATTTGAGTATGGTCTTTTGATGTTCTTACTATAATAGGATGAATAAAAAATCATATACATTTCATACAAAAGTGCATATTTACTATTTAAAATATTAATAGCAAAATCTTCTATTTTACAATGATCAGATATACCAGCGCGTTTTGATAATTAATTTTTACGTTCAGTTTGTAATAAAAATATAATATATCTTGGCTTCTCTAGTTAATTTGTTGTCTTCACAGACCAGATGTGTTTCGTTGTTATAGGTAAAGTTGGATATCCAAATAGCTTCCATGATATGAAGAGTATCGATATCGATGGATCTATACTGATGTAACTTAACATATCAGCTTTTTTTGAATCAGATATTGTAACATATGGCACCAACCATTCAATTTTATCAAGAGTAATTTTTACATTTTCTGCTGCTGTTGGTGCCGCATAAGCTATTCCAGTTTAATGTATTGCATTCGAGTCAGTGTTGGCTCTTATAAGTATTAGCTCATGTTTTTCAGTTAACAGTTAATTGTTTATAATCCTCAGCAAATACAAATAATAATTTTAATGGTATGATGACGTCAAAATTTCCATTGGAATCACATAGTTTTTTATTAAAAAGTACCATTCCACTGTTTTCCAAAGAATATTCTTGCTCCGGTGTAAATGATGGAAATCCCTTCATGAGTGTTGAAATGCCCACATTTTTACTACGATCACTTTCAACTCCATTCAATTCATATCTCATTTCTTCAAATAAGAAACAAGTAAACATTGTTGCAAGTGAAGATCTGTTTGATGTAGCACTCCCATTGTCTTTTGTAAATTTACCAGTGATATGAATTGAACTTTCACATGGTAAAATACATAAATCTTGATGTTGTACAGCTATACGCATCTCATCATTGTTTTTATATAATATTGAACCATGTGGCTGATGGGCGTGAATCTTATAGTGAGATATAGATTCATCTTGAACAATTTTTTTATCAATTTTTAACGCTATGGTCTCCATAGTATTAGGCACGACAAACTAGAATTAACTTTAACAATTTTTGAATTAATTCTAAACCAAGACTTTTTAGGAACTGAGGAGTCAATTGTTTCACTGTTCTCCTCTTCTTTTTCGTCTTTTTATGTTGAGATGTTGCTCGTTTGATTGTCTTTTTTAAAATATGTACATTTGCGCATGGTTGATGGTTATTATAACTTTGTTCTTCCAAATAACCACCATAAACTATTACCATCATATACTGTTTTAATGTTACCTTACTGTGACTGATTCGGATCGATTATTAATTAATTTTCCGTCTTGATCCACAACTCGTATCTGTAAATTATATATTTCCCTCACTGTGACTGGAAGATAAATGACTTTTGTAGGTGGTTCAAAAATTTTATATCCTGGTAGGACTGATGGAAGAAATGCATGGATTGTATATGCAAATTGATTATTTATGTATGAACCACTTGTAATATTACACTCTACACATATTGCATTAACACTCAATATTGATGTTGGTTTTTCTGATTTGTATACTTCTCCTGCTTTATAAATTTTTCGTTCGAATCCTAAAAATTCGCCGATAGAATCTTCAGATGTGAAGTCAATAGCTGATTTTTAACTATCTAATTCGGTGACAAGTGTACTTTTGTCAACTCCTAATAAAAGATTCAATTGAGGATCTATTGCAATAAGGAGTATGTAAATATCTTTAAGATCATAAGTACCAGTTAGAATTGTAATTGTACGCCATTCGTCTTTTATTTGATATCGAAATTTATTGTTATGATAATATATGTTTAGAATTGGAATAAATTTAAGAAAATTAACAAGTCCAAGAACATAATTTTTTGTTGGTGATAATTTAATTGGAAGAAAATATGAGATCTCCAATAATGATGAATATCCAGTAAGTGTTAATATCAAAAAATCACCCATAATGTTTACTGTATAATACTATTGAGAAAATCTCAACTTGTGAATTAACCTAACCGTTCAAGGATAGGGATGATTGTGCTGGAACAGAGCAAACGGAAGTCAGGTTTTATAAAAGAATGTAATATCTTTATTTTTGGCACCAACAATACACAAGGTGCACTGAATGACCTTTTATGTCTGAATACAAGAATTTTGAATGTCTTTAAAAAATCACAGAATGTAACTTTTGGGTACTGAATTTTTAATTGAATGTCTAAAAAATACTCACCTTGGTGTGTTCGGTATGATTGACCTCCTACACAAGCTCAGCATGCCGCTGAAGTTGAGCACGAATATGATTGTGCACGTGGTGTTAGCCTATCAATGCAATGCAAAATGAATTTAATGTATTTTCTTGAATTTACTATGAAATGTCTTGAAATATTAGTTGATTTTGATTGGAGAATGAAAATTGAATATTTCTGGTGATTCAGAATAGCACTGGCACTAATGATTGCCTAAAAAATTCAAGATTTGTCAGAAGAGAATTAGAATAGCGTGTACACGTGAACGAGAACAGTAAAAGAATGGCGACAGGAACTTCATTAGTCAAAAGGGACACTGAAAATTAGTCAAATGAGTGACTAGATTAAGAATTATTGATTATTTGGTATTGATTGGTAATCGACCCAGTCCCAAGATATCCGCCGAAGTTCCTGTCAGCTGGCAGATTCAAACTGAGAATTAATTAATTCTCAACATTTACTAATGAATATTTGCAATAACATGGGGCCAATTCGTCATATATTTCATCATCTCAGACCAGCTTAACAATGCATCTGAACATTAGACTGATTCATATTATCTCAAAATGCCAATTTGAGTGATAAAATATCACAGAAATAACTTTTTCCAATTACTTCCATTAACCCGATGACAGGATCCTTTGTAAGAATGGCTCGGAATGATAAATTACATAGTTAATTAGTCACAAGTTATGCTAACTAGTCATTAGTCCTTAATCTACTCAATAATACGTATTACTTATAACTATTTGCAATAACTTGGAACTAATTTGTCACATATTCTACCATCCTGTACAGCAAACAATAGATCTGTACATCAGATTAATGTATATCATTTGAAAATGCTAATTTAAGTGATAAAATATTACAGAACTAACTTTTCCTAATCACTTTCAACAACCTGATCTCAGAATTCCTTGTTAGAATGGCCTAGAATAATGCAAGAAAATAGTTCTAAGATATGCTAAGTACTCATTGGCCCTTAATCTACATGAGAATAATTGTTACCAATGACTATTCGCAATAACTCGGGACCAATTTGTTATATATTTTACTATCCTAGACTAGTTTAACAATGTATATCATTCAAAAATGCTGATTTGGAAATTAAATATCACAGATTCAACTCATTTCAATATCTAACAATAATCTGATCGAAAAATTCCTTGTGAAAATGGCTTAGAATGATGAAATATCCAATAAAATAGTCCCAAGGCATGCTAAGTAGTCATTGTCTCTGTAGTTTGAAAACCGAAAATTATTGATTGAGTTCATTTATTCAGAGCTCAAAGATAGATAGCGATCGAGCTACGCCGTAGGATGTGGTCAGGAGATGTGCACACACACAATAGACACTTTTCTTGAGCTTATTATCAGTTTTATTATGAAAATAAATTATTTATTACGTTAACAATTATTTTTTAACAATTTACGAGCTTAACTGAACTTTATTGAAACTGAATAAAATTTATCACGAGCTTGAAACGATTAAGATTTGCAAAATAGGAGCGAGCGATAATCGAGCGCGTTACTTGGGCGTCGCTTGAGCGTTAATGGCTGCAACCACGTTGTAGCCGGCATCGGAAGACCTAGCTCAATGATAGAGCAACTGTCGTTGGCTGGGTTGGAGAAGAAGAGCTAGGATTCGCCGTGCGCTGAAACAAGTGCTAGGATAGGGCGAGCGGATCGGGTGAGCTCGTCTGAGCACGAGCTGGGACGAAAACGAGTCCAACTGACAGGTTGCGATTAACTTCTTGCAACATACTCCCCATCTACCGCAACGTCCTTGCGGTACTTGTCCACTGGTAGATCAATGAGCTTGGTGATTAGTCGGGTTTGGTCTTTGACGTCTTGATTGAGACCACCCTCATGAGTGCATCTTGTCCAGGATGAACATCGATGACTCGAGCTAAGGGCAATTGAGCTGGAGGGAAGTTATCTCCAATGAGCAGAACTAGAGAGCCGACTGCAATGTCGTGAGCTGCTTTTCTTCACTTAGAGATTGAGAGATATAGTTGTAAGCACTCTTTGGACCACCGTTTCCAAAAGTGCTGGAGCTTTTTTTGAATCAACTCCCATAGAGCAAGTCGTGACTCAGGGAGATGAGTTAGAGCAGCTTCAGGAAGAACTCGTGGAGAAGTTCCATGAAGAACGTGAGCTGGAGTAAGAGCTCGTAGGTCGTTGGGATCATCATTAAGCGGCGAGAGCAGTCGAGAATTTAACACCGCCTCTATCTGAGCTAGTAGAGTTGTAAAGTCTTCATAGGTTAGTAAGGTTGTTTTTAAAATCCTTACTAGGTGAGTCTTCACCGACTTTACAGCAGCTTCCCACTTATCACCAAAGTGAGGAGCGCTGGGAGGTGAGTAGATCCATCTTGTCTCCACCTGAGCTAATGAGCTGACGAGCTGAGCGTTTTCTGATGAGCTTTGACAAAAGAGATCCTTTAGGAAGGAATCAGCTTCCTTGAAGTTGGTTCTACAGTTGCTTTAGAGCACTGAGCTTGCCCTTCGACGACTGACAAAGCGTCGGTAGGCTTTAATGAATGCTTCTGTGGAGTAGTCTGACACCAATTCCAAGTGAAAAGCTGAGGTCACGAAGCAGACGAAAACGGCTATCCAGCCTTTATATGTTTTGGCGCCTCTTCCCTGGAACGTCTTGAGCGTAAAGGGACCAGCACAATCTACCCCAGTAGTGAAAAATGGTCGAACTGGTACCACACGATCAGCTGGAAGGTTTGAACTGTTGAGCTGGCCAAGAAGAAAATGAGCACTTAAGCCACTCAGATCTTTTCCACCAGAGCTTGAAGCCAGTTAGTTGGTTTGGAGTAAGGCCACGAAAGGCACAATCCGCTGGATTTTATTTTCCAGGGACGTACACTGACAGAAAAAACGTGATACCTAGAAAGTATACTAACGATAAGTATAAAGTATACTAAATTCGAGTAAAGTTATTATTTAGTACAAGTTTTTTTTTTGTAGTTATGTATACTGTAAAGTGACAGACTGCGGTAAATTTACTGAACTGTAGTATACACGGTATCTTATTGCGATAATGCAGTTTACTACCTTTCAGTCGATGAATAACTTGCATATAATACACTTTTTTCTGACCGCCAATATATCATTTATTCATATTAAAAATATCATATACGAAATACAATTACATTAATTACTTGTGCTACAATCATTGATTACTATTTTCGAGTAAATTTTCAACTGTCAATAGAATATAGATCTAACAAAAGTAGATATACTTATTGTTTATATAAAGTGTACAAACTACCTGTTCTAATAACGCGCTTTGTTGCATTGTTGTAAACAGTATTTTTACGCCAAGTATAAAGTTGACTTTACAAAAATATAATGTTTACATCTTCCGATAACATAGTTTTTCTCTACCATGAGTATGATTTTCTTATCACATGTACATCAATTACTTGTTCATAGAATATTGCAAATTTTATTTCAAATTGTTGTTTTATTGCATTATGTACAAAAATTACTTGTAAGGAGAATATTAATTACTGTAGACATAATTTTTGTTTACATATCATATAAATAATTTCTACTTTTATTCGGTATACTATAGACTTGAATTATATCATTATATACTTTACTTGTTTTAAAAATATTGACGTTTTGCTTCAAGTATGCTATTTACTTAAATGCAGTATACAAATTATTTGTACATAAAATATTTTTTTCATAAATATAAAAAATTTATCACTCGCATTTAGAATATTTGTTGATAATGTATAACATCTACTTTGCCTGCTTTAAACACATTAGTAACATTTAGAATATTTATTACTTAGAAAAGAAATATGTTTTACTTGTTTCAAAAATATCATGTACTTTTCAACAACATATTATTTACTTGGTTCAAGTAAATCGACATACTATTATATTTCAGTATACTAGTTACTGGCATAGAAAAAACTTCTTACTTGTTGTAAAAATAATGCTTTTCTGACGATGACATGCTTTTTACTAATCTTTTAAACATTAATTACCATCGTAGTGAGTATTATTTTTTTAAAGAAAGTCTACTAATTATATGCAAATAGTTTACATTATACTCTTTGCAAAAATATTATTTTTTCAATAATTATCTACTAAATACTTAACTAAAGTACTTTTTTTACCTTGATCGCGTATTTTTTTTTTTATTATATTACAATTGTTACTAATCTCTTAAATATTGATTACTGGTATGAAAAGTGTAATTCTCTTAAAATCAGTTTGCTACATATTTGCAACCAGTTGAAATTGTACTATTATTAGAGAATGTCATTTTCTTAAAATGAATGTAGTAGATACTTATCTGGAGTATATTTTTTTTCTTTCAACATGTATATTGCTTTCTAACAATTACGTTACTGCTTACTTGTCGTATAAATATTATTTATTTAATTAAAACAAATTTATTGTTTATTTCTACAATATTGATTGTTGGAATGGAGAAAGTAATTTTTTTCAAATTACTTTATTAATTACTTGCAACTAGTTAAAATTCGACTATTATTCAAGAATATTATTTTTTTAAGTTCAATGTACTAAATACTCACTCGCAGTGCATTTCTTTACTTCTAATTAGAATATTGTTTTCTGAAATTTACATTACTATTTATGGAAATAAAGATTATTTTTTACTTGTAGTTTAAACATTGCTTATTAAATTTTAACATAATTAGTATCAATTTCTAGAACAGTGGTTACCGATATTAAACGTATCATTTTCTTAAAATAAGTTGACTAGATATTTGCAGCTAGTTTACATTGTACTTTTTGCAAAAATATCATCTTCTTAAACAAGACCTACTAAATATTAGAATCAAGTAAATGTTTTCTTTGAATCGAGAGTATTGTTTATATGATAATAACATGCACATTACGAATCTCCAGAAATTTAATCATTGCTGTTGAGAATACAATTCTCTTAAAAATAGTTTACTACGTACTTGCTATCAGTTAAAATTATACTATTATCTGAGAATGTTAATTTTTAGAATTTAATATACTAAAGAGTTATCTGTAGTATAATTTTTTACTTACAGCAAGAATATTGTTTTCTGAAATGTACATTTCTGTTTACGCAAATAAAGACTATTTTCTACTTGTGGTAAAAACATTATTTATTTAATTATAACATAATTAGTACTTATTTCTAAGACATAAATTACCGGCGTAAAGAATATTATTTTCTTAAAATGAGTCTACTAATTACATGCAACTAGTTAACATTGTACGTTTTTTAAGTAAAATTTTTTTTTTAATATACCCTACCTAAGTTTCGGTTAAAGTATTTTTTTCACTTTTTTTGAGTATGTTCTTTATTTTATAATATTAAAATTATCACTAATCTTCAGAAAAGTGGTTATTGATACTGAGTGTACAATTTCCTCGAAATTATTCAACTAACTACTTGTCACAAGTTAATATTATTTTTTTTTAAGAACATTTTATTTTTAAATTTCACATGTTAGATATCTACCTGTAGTTTATATCTTTTACATCATGAGTATAATGTTTCCTGAAATTGACGCTGCTGTTTACTTGCATTCTAAATTTTGTTTTTTTAAAAACAGTTTGTTCAATACTCTTTCGACATACATTACAATACAATCAAGTTTTGTTCGATGAAAACCAATTCTATTACAGGTACGAATCTGAAATTTATCAATAAAATAAAAATAATTGTACGAAAGGTAAGAATGTGATATGATGGTAAAATACAGCAATTTATATATACCATATCTCAAAAATCTAACGTATGCGCATAACGCAAGTACTTAACGTAATATTTTATGAGGCTTTAGTGAAGAAATTACAAATTTCAAATACAAATATAAACTACTATGTTTTATGAATATGACATAATAATTTTCCTTCTTTTGCGCTAAAACTATCTTTATTGTATTAATTTATCTGTTACTATTTTCACAACTTACTTTAAATAATTTTTAATATTAATTAAAATGTATAAATCATGTTAATAATATTTCTTATTGACTAATACTAATGATAGACTGTTTACTCCAAGCATGTGACGATCAATGATCTTTCTAAAGTATGTTTTACAATAGTTTGAGTTCTTTTTTCAAAAAATATGTGTAAATAATAATTCAATGAGTGTGGATTTATATAAAAAAATAATACAAAAAACACTTCTAGCCAGTGGATTGTTCCAAAAAATTTTAAGTTGACATTGAAAAGCAACTTCTCCACTTTTGTTGATGTTTCTTCTTATCATGTATTACGATTACCACTAATTGAATTACCGCTTGAAATATTATCTTCAGTAGCAAAAATGAATATATGTGTATCTGCAAAAAAAAAATCATCAGTATTTATCATTTATGAAGCTTTGTATTGTATAAAAAATTATAAAACAATACAAATCCATTTTGATGTCTACAACAAAACCTACAACAATTATCCATATATCTGATGAAATGTTTTATACATTACAACAAGTGGATATGCCAGGCTTAATTCATAATTATGTTAGAAATAGCAAACCTTAAAATTGAACAAAATAAAATCAACCCACCTTATTCTTTCTGTACTCCTTGCATTGTTGTATGGCAATAAACATAATGACGAGCATCAGTTTCGACGAATTCATAAAACTTGTGATCTTAAAACTCATTCCGAGAGTGATTTTGTTATTTATGCTTGTCTATCGAACTTTGATTGCGCCACCCGCAACTCCCTCTCTACCTATAAGTTGATAAAAATAATGATAATGAATCATCGGATTCTAAGATGGAATTGGTTATTGACGGAAGTTTTTTGAATCTACATGATATCTTTTGCATTTATTATCATGTCAATATTTGATCAAGTAAAACTTCTGGTGATACCAGATTTCTAATTAATGCAGCAAACAATGAGATAAACAGTTTAAATTTATAAAGGGAAAATAGTACGAAAACTATCAACGATAAAACTTACACTTTGCTGTCCCAACATACTTCTGGCTTTTCCTACATAGTTTTTACGAGCATTCAAGTCGAGTCTAAATAAGTCATAAAAAAAAAAAGAATCACTACAAATACTTTGTTATAACCAATCGCTTTATTTCGAACAGTTCATTTTTTCATTTTTTTGTTTTTAAAATTAACAATTCTCTGGTAATTGTTTTCATTTCACCATATAAGAATTTCTCTAACGATTGAATATTGCAACTTGCAGCAGTACCAATCAAATCTCATTCAATTTGTTAAAATTTTAGTTGACACTTTTCGACTTTTCTTATAAGCACTACCTGTAATTCAAAAATGTTAATCAATTAAAAATTTCCCTTTTACATTAATTAAAAAAAAAAAACAATAATTAAAATTGAAACTTTACTGAAAGATCAGGTTGTCGGTACTTTTTAAATTTCCTTGAGAAACGTTATGTTCGTCTTGACTTCTAGCGGCTATACATCATGTAATCGATCTTTGCTTAATTGAAGTGAAAATATCATTAGCACAAACAGTGCATTAAACATTAAAAATACTAATACACTTTCCATTCCATTTCATAGTTTAGTTAGGTATGCGTCGATTCCGGCCTATTTTCTTTCATTGATAAAAGAAAAAAAGATAATTAAAAACAAATATGTATAAGTGATATTTAACGTCGAGTAAATCTGCGTATGATTGAAGGAGAAAGACATTGAAGATAAAGAGTGCATTTATCATAAAGAATGCACAAACACACTCTGATTTCGCTAATCCTTTAGATTTATTACTATATCGATTACTAATTCGATAACTTTTTAATAAATTTTAACAAACTTACAAGATATAGATAGAGTTTTGTAATAATAAACATCTTTTTGCATCTATTTATATTCGAAGAATTTAGATTTTACCTTCTCAGTTTTGTTTTCATCTATATTTTTCCAATAAAATTAGTTTTCCAATAAATTTTCCTTTTCTCATCAATTTTACGTTTCTTAAGACCTTCATCAAACAACCAATGTGGACGATGATTGTAATTATCACGAGGCGGTTCGTCAAATTGACAAAGCTTTTGATTTAGTTTCACTTTCATATCGAGACGTATCATGACCTCCTTCTTCGATAGATCCAAGCTGAAGTATTCCAGAGTTTGTAGACGATGCTCGTCTTTTGCTTGATAAATGGCCATAAGAATTCAAAGTGCTTAAAAAAAAATGAATTTAAACTTCGTATTCTTTGAATATTTTTTCTTAATTACTTTACGATCGTTAATTACCTCTCAATACTTTCCCAGAAATTTCCCAGTTGTTGAACGATGGCAACGAGCTGTGGTTTTTTATCAGAAGGTTTGCCAATATATTACCAAGATATCTTAATGTAACCTTGATCAGCATCATTATTTCTAGCATCATTTTGGAGGAATTTATTAGTGATAAATAGTTCTAAATAGTAAAAAGGCTAACATTACATCATTAAAATTAGGTAGTTAACATCCACATTTTAGTTGTATTTGTATATTCAGTAAGGTCTTAAGGATGTGCATCAAGTTTGGTTTTTTCTAAAGTTTAACGACAATGTTAATCAAAACAATTTATAGAAATCAAAGTTTTTCTTTAATTTCTTATTAATAGCGGCTGCATTTAATTTAAAAATTATCGTTACAAATCATATAGTCATTCTGTGTAAAAAGTTATTTGATAATTATAAAAAAAAAAATTATTATTATTTTGACTAACAATATGTGGATGCCAAACTACCTTGATTTCAAAATTTCATCAAAATTATGAGAGAGGGCTTTAAAAATTACGAATGTGAAGAACATTCTTACAATTATTATCTTAAACTAATTACTAGCATTCACCTGTAAGTCGAAATGATTAAATAGTCGAGGTGAATTCAAATGTGAGCGATTTTCTCTCTTATGGCAAATAACTTGTAATTCGTCAGTTGACTTTTTTTGTAGTTGGGTGTGGTTAGAGCAAGCTCCAGACCAGTGACCCATCAGAAAGAGCCACCACCCTGATGGTGATTGGGTGATGCTCAACTTTGTCATTATCAACTTAGCTCATCATTACGGTAAAACATTATTCAGTAGCAGAATCTGTTATTGAATTGACGATAATTCTCAAAATTTCTTCAATGGCAACAATGATTGACGTTTCAAAGAGTTGTTCTGTTGAAAGAAATGGAGTATGTGGATTCCTAACAGAGTATAACCTTGTTCATTTATTTGCGACGTATATCTTCACCTTCTCCAAGAATCTTTGGGCCGGCAAATTTGTAAGCAGGATACTTGTGTGTTAAAAAAACTCCTCGTGCTGCTCTTTTTCACTGACTCCCGTGGAGCTTGTCTGCGTTTACGTCTTGTACTGATGAGGCCTCACTTTCCTCCGGGGCTTGCCGTGGGGTTTTGGAACTGCTGAGGTGCCGTCAAATGGCCGTGGAGCCCGCAGATCCAGAACAGAAAGTAAGCTAAATAGTGTGGATCGTTAGGTCCCGTCTTGCTATGACGCAGTGGTTGACGTTGTTGCTGGGGGTTGTTACGCCACCACCCCTCCTTCAATTATTACCTTTAATGTAACATATATCTCATTCTATTGATCATAATTTTACCTACATGTGCTCTTGTTCTTTGCTACTTGCTTTTATTAGGAATGCAGACCGCGCCACGAAATCTATTTCTAACTGCGTTTATGACTCAGCTCATATGGCCCCGTTTTTGTGGTGCGGTCACGGGAGAGGTCTAGCGAACGCGGGGGGTATCAGATGGTGTTGTTGGTTCTCGTTTCCAGGTATGTGTAGGGCGGATGACCGTTTACATTTCCCTTATCATCACTTTTTACAATTGTAACCTTTTAACAAAATTGCCGTTACTTGTGTTTTTCTGGTTGTTGGATGTCCGTACCGACTTCCTCAGTTTGGCTGCTTCCCTACCTCCACCTATGCATATAAGACTGAACTTTAAACTGTGTGTCAGTCAGATATCTCTATATTATTGGTTTTTCACTCCTATACCCTTTTGTGCACTACCTCTCTTCTCCTTTTATTTTCTTCATTTTACTATTTTTTTCGCTTTTTCTCACTTCACTGTCTCTCATTTACATACTATTTATTAATTTTTACCTATTCTTCAGGTAATACCAATTCTCACATGATTTTTGTCGGGGATCTCGTATTGATATATTTAAGTCGCAAAACGTCTTTTTATTTAATTGTTTTTTGCTATCTTTAAATGATATAGGGACGATGAATTGTTCATTTCTTATAAATAAATTGCTCAGTCTTAGTTGCTCTTTACTAACAATTGTCTTACACAAGTTCTTCCAATTACTACTTCTTATTGCGAAATGTTTTAAACATGAATGTTTAGCTTCGAAGCGCATACACCAAATATTTCTTAAAGGGCCAATTTTAGACATTACAAGAGGGTAGTGAAGTAACAAGTGATGTTTTGGTATCAATTTTATATTTAATTTTTTAAGTAATTTATGATGCTGCTCTATTAATTTTATTATTTGTTTGGTATCTTCTTGTGTTACACGAGTCTGTAATGTTATACATAGTATTTTACGTAAATAAATATATAATTGCCAATATCGACAATACTTTGATGGTGATTTGATTAAGTTTCCAATTATTACAGACAATGTAGAATTAAACATTGCATTTCTGCAGCGCTTTTTTAATCATTTTTTTTTAAATTTATTTTTTGTTATATTAGGAGGTTTATTGAATTGATCATCGTACGGAAAGTCTCGCA